>NC_044577.1:16274831-16357331 GCF_901933205.1 Camarhynchus parvulus
GTAGCGGATGCCAGCCCGGAGGGGAGTCCCGGGAGGTGGGGACACGGGACGGATACGGCTTCTGAGTCCCTGCCTTGGACATGGAGCTTAAGGGTGACTAGAAAGGAGTCTTCTCGCTTCGTCATCTGGTGAAGCCATTTCGTGTTAATTAATCCCCACCAAAAGACAAAACCAGATATGACTCCCTTTTTCAATGACAAGAAAGTGTATTTATTTTAATGATTTGGGTTGACTTCCGTACGAGACAGGGCAGGAAACTGCAGCTCCCCTTTATGTGCTGCCTCGCCCCCCTTCCAGGCAGGACTGCTTCCTTCCCAGCTCTCTTGATCTCCTCTGGCACCGGCTCCACCGCTCTCGGTGATCAACCCGAGCGCTGCGGCTCGGCTCGGGGAGCGCCAAAGGCCGGTGAGCGCCGCGCCCGTCCCCAGCCCCGCCAGCCCCGGGACAGCACGGCCAGGGAGGGGACAGCACCCTCGGCTCTGCCCCGGGCCCGCCGGCCCGAGAGGGGACGCGGAGAGAGGCGGAGGGGCGGGCAAGGAGCAGGGAGCGCTGCAGGATGTACCCACGCCCCGGGAATGCGGCGGGGAGAAACTTTGCAAAGCTTCGGTCTGAGCGGAGACACGGGTGAGACGGAGCCCCGCAGGCCCGCAGCTGCTGGGGACCGGCCGGGGAGCCCCACCGGAGCGGGGCAGAGGCTGGGGCCGAGCAGAGCCCTCCGAGAGGGACAGGCAGCGGCGAGGGAGGACAGGGGCAGCCCCAGGGAGGCCGCGGCAGTCGGGAGCGCTGTCCCGGCTTCTCTCCGCAGTCGCTCAGGGTGCCCTGCGCGGCTCCTCGGACCCGCCGGGCGATGGCAGCGCCCTGCCCGGATGGAAGCGCGGAGGACCGGCAGCTCCGGGTGTGAGCGTCCCTCCCTGCCCCGCCGGGCTGCTGTGGGTGTCCACTCCGCCCCTTGCGCTGCGGCTCTCCGGCACAACACTCAATTATAAGGGCTGTGATTACAACAATATATCTCTACCGTGCTCCGCATGCTCGGGTGTCAAGGGTAGTGTTTTCGAGAGGGTGCGAGGGGCAGCAATTCATAAGGGGAACTGACAGTTCTTTGATGTGAAAATGATGCCCGTTTTTTTACTCCAGGATGTACGACCGAAGAAAGATTACACCGTTTAAAAAGAGAAATTTAAACCCAGATGATAATAGTAACGAGCCAAGGAGACGCAGTAGGGAAGTCAATATTACAAGTAGAAAAGCAATCTCTGAAGGCCTTGTGTGGCCTGTTGGGTCTGAGAGAGCGAATCTGAATTCCTGATAAATCATGAATCATGGATGATCTTTTCAGCTAAAAGAGATCTTTCCTCATGAGTGTCGGCCCCTGGTCCCGGGGGCCGGGGCACCGCTCCCGGCAGGGTCCCGTGCACCCACAGGGACGAGCGAGGCGAGGCTCTCCCATTTCTGCTTTCACCAAGGACTCTCATGACGGGGGAGAAAACAACCCAACATCTTCTTAGTTGTTTTCTTTATAAAACAACGTGAGGGATAGATTCTGTTTTGAAGTACTTTTAAATAATCAATCAATCAATCTCCCTCCTCCCTCGCGGGGTGTACCACAGCAGTCAGCACTGCCCGCCCTGCGCTCCCCGCGGCTCTGTGCGGGTCCGGGGTGCCAAAGGCCGCTCCGTCCCCTCCGTCCCGCGTCCCCCGGGATCGCCCCTGCCCAGCCCCTCGGCGGGCAGCCCGTGCCGGGATGGAGCTCCCCTCCCTCCTTCCGAACGCACCAGCTGGCTCAAAGCCTGCCTTTTCCAACCAGTGGCAAGAGATTATTAACACATTATTAAAACTCGATTCCGAGCACCTTAATGAGACTTTTACTTATTAGCGACGGGAGAGAATTTCAGAGGCGTGCTCAGTTAAGCCGTGTCTATAGTTTCTAGACTATGCAAATGAGGCTTTTACATCCAACTTCTCGTGGCGTTATTCTCCAGCGTGAGCTGTTCGTCGGGACCAGAGCAGTTTCGTACGAGAAAACAATCAAGATGATTCTAAGCATAAAATCGTTTCAGGGTATTTGCTATAGGGCAAAGACATTTCTAGGGTGCTTGTGGTGTGTTTCTGAGAGGGGCAAAACTCCCCCACTGCACACACCAGCCCGCAGGACTCCTCCACACACAGCTTCTGCAGTCTACTGCACTTGTCAGGAAAACAAAGCTTTCCCTTTCCTAAACTTCCATTTCTTTGCTAGTCCGGACTCAAAATTTCCTTTCTCAGACAGTTTCGAGAAGCGTCCACACAGCAGTAATCAGGCAAAGGAAAGAACACATCCTCAAGGTAACTAAGAACAGCTCTGAAAAACTTCAGAGTAAAGAAACACAAACAATTACATTTTCCAGTGCAGATTTATTATGGCTTCCCTCTGTTTTGCTGAGTGCGAGTCAATCAAAAGGGGAAATGTCTGTTCCCTTTGACAGTGAGCGAGCCTTAAAAATTACAGATCGAATCCAAGTTTCAGGAGTATTGGAAAAGCGCTCAGAAATCCGACCCCGAGCCTTTTGGGTACCTCTTCGTGCCCACATCTTTGTCCCGCTCGGAAGCTGCGCGCTTTCGGAGAGCCGGGATGGCACCGGAGGGGACCCGCGGGGCCCGGCCAGGGCGGGGATGGCACCGAGCCCGGCCCGGCCGCGGCCCCGGGGCACCCAGGCTGCTCCTCCAAACCCCGCTCTCTGCTAAACCCTCGGTATCAGCTGCTTAACAGCCAGTGACTTTGCTGGCCCGAGCCTTCTGAAATTCGTTTTTCCAGGTCAGGTCTGTTTAGGACCCAACGTCGTCCCTCCCTCATTTTACTTCATTTAAAACACCAGGATGACGTTATTTGTTGTCGAACTAAATAGACCATATCACCTCTAGTTAAATTTGTAAATTACATTATGTTGCTGTTTTGGCTTTGTTTTCATAATTTTTAAAAATCTGAACAAATCAATTATATTAGCCATATGGCTTGATCACATCAGCTAATTTTCATTTTTGTACAGTAATTGTTGTTTAAACACCGACAACTTATTAGTTAAGGTGTTTTTGGAAAGATCTCTCCAGTCCTGTCTTGTTTAAAAGATGATTGAGATGACAATGAATACTTCAAGTAAAGTCGTTAAACCATTCATCCCAGTATTTTTCACTTTCTACGTATTTAAAGAGCTCACAACAGCAGTAGCTGAACTGCAGCCTGATTTATACTTCTGGAATGGAGGCCATGAGACTATCAGGCTTTCAATTCCAGTTTGTAATGATTCACTTAAAAGCAGCAAGTTTTTGGTATGCAGCAGGTAAATAGTAATTTTTCTTAGTTATTTTAAAGGTGTATAGTATTGAGAATGTACAAGTGGTTCCACTCTGGCACTTGCACACTGCAAATAAAAAACTTCACCCCTCAGTGATCTTAATATTTTGTCCATTAAATGTAGTTGCTCATTTAAATGGGAGTGTATTTAACCACGAGACAGATGGTCTACAGTGCCCACAATTACAAAGCAAGGGTCTGTGTACGTTGCCATATTTTGGGCTCCAGATTTCCTGCTTCCCTATACATTTTTGCAAGCAGTTTATTTTTCCACACAAAGTACTAACACAGGTGGAGAAGCAGTCTGGAACTCATTTCTGCTATCAGAGATCCAGAGCAGAGCCCTTCAGGCAATCTTCTTAATTTTCTGACAAGGATTTTAACTACTTTGTACTTCAGATTTTTAGAGTATTTTAAAAACAATTCTGTAGTTCTCTTCAGAACACAAGGATTTTAAATATTTGACAGAAGATTCTGATAATATTTACTGTATTGAGAAAATACTGAAAAAACTTCTCAGTCCCACATCAGCAAAACTGAAGCAGTGAGCAGGCAATGAGTAGTGTACTACAAATGAAGGAAAAGGAAAATGGAAGGAAAATGTCACAAGAAAATGCAGAAAATTAGGAAACACCAAAATGGAGGTCTGCATTACAAACTGACTACATTCACCGTGGGCTTGTCTCACCCCAGCACAGAGGAAGCTGGTGCTCACTCACTGGTCAGTAATTAAGCCTGTGCATTTATTTGACCCAGGTAGGGCTCTCAGCAGTATTTCTCATTCAAGATTCTGACTATGGATTAAATACAGATTTTTAAATTTTCTGACCAGACTGTTTATGGTTCTTCTCACTCCTATTGCTGCTACCTCACAAATATTAACAAATTAACTCAGAATGATTCTATAAAGTGAGGATTCACTGTTTCACAACTGTGATCACAAAGATCAGACACACACAGAATCTGCATTTGCTTTGCATGTGTTGAGGAGGACACTGGCCTGATAGTTTTAGTGTAGTTAGCAATATTATATGATCATTACTTTGCAAAATATTTTGAATGTGATTTGAGAACCATAACATGGAAAAGACTTTTTGTAAGCAATTAATAAAAGTCAGATTTAAATGTTGTGCTTAGCATTGTA
The DNA here is from genome assembly GCF_901933205.1 of Camarhynchus parvulus. NCBI lineage: Eukaryota > Metazoa > Chordata > Aves > Passeriformes > Thraupidae > Camarhynchus > Camarhynchus parvulus. The sequence continues at coordinate 16,279,304 of NC_044577.1, forward strand.
TGGAAGCTCTGTAGCAAGGCAGAGGTTCAATTATATTAATCAAGTCAGAACTCATCTATTCTAGGATACCATTCCTCCCTTCAGCAAAGCATTTCCAGCATAATTTAAATTCTCCTGCAAATGGCTGGCGTTTTACCAAGATCACTTTTCCCATGCAGACTTAAGTCACTTTCAGAGGAACTCATGGCTGCTCTGGATGATTTCAGCCATGCATTCAGCAACAGAAATAAGGATTTTATCTTCCATTATAGCTGGCAGAGCAAGGAGAATAAGGCTGCATAAATCACACTAAAGCTGCAAGTTCTCAAGTTCTGAATGTTCAACTTTTCAATCATAACTTCCTTTTGGAATCGTTCTTTCCATCCTGTTTCCTGGATAACAGAGTAAGTAAATGGCCAGTCCTTTCTGTGGAAATGTCCCACCATGGTCCATTAGTACCTGGAGCCATGCTGGGCAGAGCTGTTAAGGTAGCAAGCAGAGGGGAGTGGCACAGATACTGCCATCAGGGGCTGGCATGTGATTCAATATCAGGGAGAGGAAACATCCAAACACCAACATTCAACTGTCAGATCAAGATGTGATTCTCTTGTAAAGGACACAGATCCCTCTCTTGTTATTTCCACCACTCTGACTCCTTTTGTTCATGTTAGGTCTTTCTCATCCCCTTCCCTCAGTGCAGTTGCAGACTGTCACACTTACTGCTGATTATCAGAGCTTGGATCTTTCAGTCGTCCCAAATAATCTTTGTGGACCTGGACTGTACTGAGGTGCCTATGACCCATTATTTAAACATATGTATGGAAATACAGATATATTGGGAATTTGTATGAGATAAGTCTAAAAGAATGGGTGAGAGTGGAGGAGATGGTTTGGTTTGAAGGGATCTGGTGTCTTTGAGAGAAAATAATATGATTTTCTTTAAGGAGGAAGGGTTTGATTTTTTTATTGTTCATCCTGTCCTTGCTGATCTTTGTAGTCTCTTTCTCATGGCAGGGTCCTAAACCATTGGAAGGAGACTAATCCAGTCAGAAATGTGAATGAGAAGGGAAAAAGTAGGGCAAAGAATTCCTGACCTACATTTGCAGGCACTCAACTTCATAGAGAGAAGTAACATTTGAGTAAGCTAAAAGTGAATAAAAGTTGTTTTTCAGACATGCAGTGAATCATTTCTAGTACCTTATAAAGCATTATTTGGTTGACAATGTCTCTTAAAATATCTGTTTATGAAATGCAGTGTTACTTCATGAAATTTACCATTTTGCACCATGAAAAATAACCCTTTATCTCTGAAAACAACAACAACACAGACTTAGCAGAAAAATCTTTAATGTCAAGAAATGGGCAAGATGTCAGTTTTATGCTGCATCAGAAAGACAGATATATGTATTTCACCATTTCTCCTATCCTATTTATGATTGTTGCAATCACAAATAATGTAGCTGATCTCTTGTATCTGCTTGGCCTGTATGTATTGCTACATCTTGCTCCAAGGATACCAGCACTTCGTCATACAAATGTCTCCTCCTTGGGTTTTTATCTAGTATTTAACTCTCTGCTCTTCAGGAGTGCAGACAATGGCTCTGTGGTCTGTGGTGCCTCCCTTTGCAGAGCCTCAGCTGCTGTGCAACCCATCCCCAAACCACCTGACACTAACATGGGGGACATGGTTCTAAACAAAAACATGGAATCACACTGTTTTGTCAGTGTGTGTCACAACTTAGATGGTACAATTCAGATGACAAAACTGGACTGTGATGATTTTTAATTTGGTGAGTGACATGCCATACGCTATAATATGTCACAGTACCTTCTCGTATTCCATTGAAGTGTTTTCTGTATCTTGCTTTGTAAAGAGACATTATTTCCAACTCAAGTAAAGATAACTTCTAGCTAGTTTTCATTAATTCATTTACAGTTTGCATGTTAATTTACCGACTATTATTTAGATTTGAAAAGGAAAAAACATATTGCTGTACAGACAGGTCTTTGTAATGAATTTGTAAATGGAAAAAACAGATTTATTTTTTCAGATACATTTGTCAATTCTTGAATAATGGATGTCCTGCTTGAATACTCAGTTGCACATATAAGTACCACAGTTCATTTGTGGTCAGATCATGACTTCTTAGGAGCCAATTTTTAAAGAAAGCTTATTTCTGCATCTATCTTCCTATCTTCTATATAGTCTCCTAGTAGCTTTCTACTGACAGACCTCTGGACAATGTCCTATTAAATTGTCTTGGATTGCTTTAGCAGTTCTTCAGTAAAATCCCTTCCTGTCCTATAGGAGTTACAGTATATGAATACTCTTTTGCTCTGCTAAGCTATTAGCCTGTTGTCAAACTACTGAAAAATAAAACATTCTTTTTCTCTTGCAAAGCATTGTGCATATCTCAGCAGGGAGCTTTTCTATGTTATGGCTCTTGTATTTCATCTGAGTGCTAAATGCCTGAAACTGGTTATCGATAATGAGATAGTTTGAGTACTAAAATTTTTCAAGATTTCCCCCTCTGTCTCTGACAAATATCATAACATTTGTCTAGTCATTCTGGTCTTGCATAAAAGTTATTGCACATTTTGAGGTTTCCCCAAGGATTTGAAATGACATTTCTCTTTTCTAAAAGACCCTCTGTAGGTTATATCCTTTTTGAAATTTTCAGTCTGGAAGGCAGGTACTAGACCCAGGCAGTGAAAGAGCTCCTGTAAAATTCCTGTTTCATTACTGAACTCATCAGAGAAAGTGTTTCTATCACAAGCTGAAAATAACGATCTATTACAGCATGAGAAGATAAATTCTTGAGTTCAGTTTGATAAATATTCACCAGCTACCTGAAAATCCTGATTTGAAGAGTAGGCAGAGATAATATTGCAGAAGAACAAAATTAGCAAGAGGCAATGCAGGTGGAATTTGACACGGGATCCTTCTGCACCAGTAAGGTGCATAACACCCTGTTTGCTGAGCTGCTGAACAGCCCACTGCTTTCACCTCTGACTCACATTTGGGATCCAAACCAAGCATGTTGCAGGCAAACACAAATCTGAGATGCTACAGATAAGTTTTACGAGTTGCATGACCCACTGAAGTACCTGTGGTATTGGCAAGTGCATTTGGTCTTCAACCCCATACATTTTCTTGCATCCCTTGTAACATTAACATCCTCACTGGTCATGCTAACCAGATGAATAAAGCTATTTTTTGTCTTTTTTTTTCCCCTCCTGAATCTATTACAGCTGTCCTTCTACATGTAAAGAAACAAGGAAACAAGTATTCACTTAAAAAGCAGGTGACTATTGCAGTCAACTGAGATAATACTATAGTCCTAGCTATTCATGATAGTAAAAATATTTTGATCTATGCTTGACTTGCCAACAGCACCAGTACTTGACCCACAAAAAGACCCGTCAGGGACAAAATAACCCAGGCCCATTAGCAAATCCTATAATTATAGCCCTTTACAGTCTCATTATGACTGTCCCTGAGTCAACATGTTCCAGTGTATCTCTCACTGGACATTCAGAGTGACTCATTAGGGTTACACAGCATGGCTGCAAACACAAACAGCATTCCCACAACTCCTCACCCTCCTCAGAGCCAAGGCATGGAACAGTATCTGCTCTGCCCTGCCTGCAGCTCATGCAGTCACTCTAATGACCTTTACACAAACTTGGGGTGTAGCTCCCAGAGCTCAGTGCGGGGTGTGAATTACATGACCCACCCAAAAAGCTGGGTAAACACACCATCTGTTGATGGAGTTGATGTTACTCCAGGCTGAGCACTTGGCTGCTCTGGCTGTGCTGCCAACATCCAAACCTAATGAATTTAAACCCAGCTCAAGACTGCCTCTGTTTGATCCCATTTTAAACATATCCTTGTCTGTGCTTTCGGATCTTGCTTTGTGCTCCTCTGTTGGGTGAAGTATTCTGCAGAAGTTTTCATTGTTTCCCTTGGAATTACTTTAAATAACATCATTGAGTTGCATCTTGTTTGACAAACTAGATAGAACAATTAATTCATTTTCCTAGTAAGTTAGAAACAGTTTCAAAATCAAGACAGCTAAACCAATATTTAAATATTATTGGGAAGTTTTTGGCAGTGGTACAAATTGTCAAATGCTGTGGGATTCTAGTACAATTTCTTCATTAGTTGGTGTTTCTCAGCTGAATGCCATCTTGCCAGAAAGTCATGTGTGGCACTGGCACTGGCAGGTGAGAAGCCAATGCAAGAGCATGGAAATATTTTTCAGTCATCTTTCATATAGCTTTAACAGTCAGAAGGAGGAGTTTTATTGCTTAAACAGAGTTTTAATACAAACTTTCAATTAAACTTTTTTTAAATAATATTTTTTCTTTCTCCTGACTATTAAACCAATATTAAAGCAGGTTGGAAAGCAGTATACAGCTTCTTCCACCAGGTTCTCACACTGCTATTGTACATTTATAATCACCCTGGGTCTCTTTTGTGTGTTAGGAACTTCTCCCATTTACTGTTTGGGTGACACTGAGTGCTGCAGCTGACAGTTCATGGAATTACCTGCATAGGAAAGGACAAAAAGCAATGCTGCCCAGCAGAGATATGCAGGGAAGCCATTACAACTGATGCAAAACTCCAGTGTGTTTCTCCCTGGTGCCACACAGCTGGGTCACTCTTGCAAACACTGCAGTGTCCAACTGGCACATCCTCCATCCTGGGGCAAGCAGAGGGGATGGTTCAGCCAGGGCAGGTTTCAAAGACAGCAGTGCTGTTGAGAAGGGTAGCACAAAGTCTCTAGCACCTGACATGGTCATAGAATCACTCGATGGTTTGGGTTGGAAGGGACCTCAAAGGTCATTGATCTCCTTGCCTTGGGCAGGGACCTTCCACCAGACCAGGCTGATCAGGGCCCCACCCAGCCTGGCCTTGAGCACTGCCAGGGATGGGGCAGCCCCAGCTGCTCTGGGCAACCCGTTCCTGTGCCTCACCACCCTCTGGGGACGGAATTTCTTCCTAAAGTCTAATCTAAGTCTCTCCTTTTTTAGTTTAAAGCCATTCCTCCTTGCCTGATCACTCACCTGCCTCTGTAAAATGTTGCTGTCTCTCTGTTTTATGAAGTCTGCTTTAGATACTGGAAGGACACAATGAGGTGTTCCTCGAGCCTCCTCTCCCCCAGGCTGAAAAACCCCAGCTCTCCCAGCCTCCCTGAGAATGCTTCACAAAAAGTGCAGCTGCCCTGGGGGGCGTTGGGCAGGTGCTCTGTGGTGTTACAAATGCATTGCATTCCAACAAAAGGTTCTTTGTGCCCTGAGATGCAGATACACCAGGTGTAACTGCAAAATGATTTAATGAAAGGTATTTCATGGATTGGAATAGTATTCTGTCCTCATTGGGGAGTGTTAAACATACATACAGCTCCAGGCTAGCAGATGAAGCAAAATAATCTGGTTTACACTTGCTGCAAATGCCTTCATAAATTTTTTTTTGGTGGAAAGATCTTTCTGTGTCTGTCCTCTCACTTCTCCCAAAGACAGGGTGGCCTCTTCCTTAGCTGATACTCCTAGAGGCCAAATCCAACTTTCCTGACAGCTGAAGCAGGACCACAGCTCACCATGCCTTGCCTTGGCATGGTCTTGAAAAACCTAAAGGATATAACCTGACATTTTGATTTTTTTCTTGTTAGGCTGATTTTACGTTAATATTAAACTAATAATATTAAATTAATAATTTTCTCAGAATTTAAGCATTAAGCCCTCCTTCTTTTTTCCATTAGTAGCCCCTGGAGACCTTTTCCTGTTCAGCATGTTTCAGTATGGGAATAGCAGGCGCGTGAGATTCCCTGAGATGAACTCTCCTGGTGGAAAAGAAAGCATCAGTTGTGTTGCTAAAAGACTGCCTGGGCTGTCTTGTGAGGTTTTGAACAATTTCAGCTTTTGGGCTATTATTACTCCTTTCAGGAGAGTAATTCAGAGTATTCACCATTTGGAAAATACATTGTGCTTCATATAATGTACCTACAGTACAAAAGTAGAACAGGAAAGTCAAATCTAAGCAGAGCCCTTAAAGAATGCAGAACATTACAGGGAAATTAGGAACTCAGTAATTCTGTGAAGTGAGTATGAGAATCAGCCTTCCTTTTGCTTTTTAAGTCAGTAGCTTTTCCTCACATATGCAAATAATTTTCCATGCATGTAATGTAATTGAGGAGTATTTTTTCTTTTATTATATTATTATCAAATTACTTGTCTAAAAATGTGATGTCTCTACTTCTTTCCATTTCTCTTATGGAGAGTTTAAGTTATGAGATGCATTATTTTTTTGTATTCTAATTACAGTATCACTCTTCTGAAGCCCCCTAAATGCAATAATTTTCGTGAAATAGGCAGAAATGGTAGGGTTTTTAAAAACTTATTATCTTCCTATTATACAATTTTTCAGTCAGTGACACAAAACTATTTCTGGAAAATTAGAAATCCTTGCAGTAATGGTTGAAAACAGATAAGTTGTATTATTATTATCTGAAAAATGGAAAAACAGTGACCTGCCCTGGGTGACTAGCCAACAACAGAGATTTCACAGCAAAACCAGAAACAACTTCTGAATCTCAAGGGGACTGTACTAAACATCTTAAACCTTTTTCTGCCAAATAATCATAGCAGGGAAAAAAGCAGAAGACAAGTTGTATGTACTGCTATGAAAATGTTCAACATTTTTGTAATGCTGGAATGTTTTGTAAAGCTCAAGATTTGTGAAATTTTGCTGGAGGTTTCATTTGTTCATGGCATGATCTGTTTCCATCAACTACCCAGAACACAAGAAAATGTAGCGAAGGCAAAACTACAATTGAACATTAATATTTCTTAATTTTATTTCTCTCCCTAGAACCGAATATGATTTTTTACTAATTTTATTTATATCTCGTTTGTGAGCCCTTTCCCTGTAAATTTTCTCTGTAGCAAGTGGCTGAAGCACCCAGCCCCTCCAGAGAGCCCCGTGGTGTTTATGAGCAGAAGTGAGCCATGAGAGAGGTGACACCTCTCGCTGATGGGCTGAGCTGCAGCCTGGTGAGAGCAACAGGATCTCAGTCACACATCCTCCTTTGCAGAATACTCACCCAAGGGTTAAGCACAACTCAAAGCACCTAAAGAAAGCTTTAACAAGTGTAAGCAAGGCACAGTCCTAGGTGAGTCCCTTGTTAAAGGAGGAAATTTCACTCCAAGGAGAATCCTCCTACACTATAACTCTTTCTGACCCAGGGGAAAAACCAAACCTGTTAGTGATTCCTTGAAATTTGCATTCACACATGGGTAAAAATACAATGAATTTGGAACAAGCCATCTGAAATTATTTTCGAGCCCACTTGGCAAGCAAAGAGTGGTTTTTTTCCAAGGCACTTTATTGAAGGAAACATTCACTGGCCTTTTATCCTTTAAAGTCTGGTATTTACAAGGGAAGCTGCTGGCTGTCTAATTGCAGCTCACAAAAACATCACACAGTCTCATCTAATCTCTCTCAGTTGTTGCTATATTTAGTTTTCTGTGGGACAATTTACATATACCTGAACTGAATTCTAACTCGGGTTAGAGGAAAGAAAGAAATGAAAAAGACTGAAAAAATCCCTAATATGATTTGCATGCAATTTTTTTCTAAGCAAAAAGGAAAACACTTCCCTGCGGAGATACAAGGATATCCATCTCTACGCTGTATAGCAACAAATTAGATCTGGTGCCAGTGACACCTGAAACAAGTGATAACTTTCCCTCAGAATGGACACTTTGATGATACTTGGGGTGGGAACAAGTGCCAGTCACACAAAACTATCCTACATATGTAAAGGGCTTTAAGTGAGGACAGATGCATTTTGCAGACCTGCACAATGCCCTGATCCATGTGAGGGTGTCACTCAGCTGGCCCCCCCAAGTTCTCCCTGGTTTCTGCCTTGCACCTTAGTAGCTCCACATCCTGGTTCCTGTCTGGCTCTGGTCAGCAGGAGCCCCAAACTTGGCTTATGCATGTGAGAGAAACTCACTGCTGGTAACCACTGTATAATAAAGTTGCAAGAAACAGTTCCCAGGACTAAATGCAGGGATCACCTCTTCACTTACTTTTATTCACCAAGATCACATCTTCAGCCTCATAAATGAAGAAAAGTTTTCTGGACTTGAATTTTTCTCTGCATAGATGGAAGATGATCACTATCACTATTTAAAACATTTTTCTGTCCTAACAGTTCTCAATCTGGGGAAATACCCATGGTGGGGAAGAGGGAGATGTCATGGCAGGGAAAGGATGGTTGTGGTATGATCAGGGAGTACAAACCCTGTGGTGTTCAACTGTGGGGCAAATATTTCCCCCTGTAAGAACATGTCTGTGTGTGGCAAAGCTGGTGGGCAAGAGAATTTAAATTTTAAATTCCACTAAACAATCAAAAGACAGATGAAGAGAATAGCAAGTGGAATCGAGAACCATGTAGTGAAATCAGCCAAGGTGTAGCTCAGAAGTAAGAATCTAATTCTGAGTACTTTTTGCTTTCCAAGATTCAAATACTGTTCATTAGTATTAATAACCTTTTGAAACTAGTTGATTTTCCCTGGGTATCCCTTTCACAATAGGCAGTTTGATTTGCAGAGTCAATACATCTCAGTAATACATGAGGAATGCAGGACAGGAAAAGTATTTCACAAAACACGGTGCCATGTGCTTGCTTTTCCTTTCTGAATGTATGTTATCAGTTTGCTTCCTGGATGTCTGTGATATTTTCAGACTTTCTAACTATGCATTAAAAATCTAGACAAGCCATGTGTCCTTTTGTCTTTCAGGTGCTGATTTTTTCCTGGTAATCTTAATCTCATTATTATTTACTTACTTGTATTCCTTTAACAGTAAATTCTGATTTATTTGCTAACATAAATTAGGTGATGTATGGTTATAAAGCATAATAAATTGGGAGATTATATGTGCTACATGAAGACTTATAGCTCTTCTATTTCCTGTAAGTTCATCTTTGACCATTATTGTTTCTGTAATTAATACTTTAAAAGATTCTGGTTTATTTGCATTTACTACTGCTATAAGGAAGCATTTAAAAGCAAGCTTTCTAGTATTTTTTCCAACACAGTTGTGATGCATCGATGCCTCCCTGTGATAGCTATGAAAGTTACTGTTCAGCATTTTGTCAGTGTTCCATTTCATGACACTTCAACATCTACCTATCCTTGTTTTATTGGCCCTTAACTCTTTCCCCAGTAACATACCTCCTAATTCCTTCAGCCAAAGTTTCTGACCCACCAACTACTTTAACTTTTTTTTATAAAGACTAAACCTGAACTCTTACCATGGTCTCCAGTGCCACACATTGTTAAAGATCTTTTTCTCTGATGGTACCTGAAATGGAAATACAAATTCTAAATGTGTAGACTCTTCCTGAAATACTTCCCCGAGATAATAGTTCCCTTATAGAATACTGTGTTTCATAACTGCATTTTGAAATGATTTGGTAAACTTTCTCAGGAAATGCAGAAGGCCTAGTGCAGCTTTATTGCATAGGAGCTCAGTCTGCTGTCCATAATAGGAGTTTCGATTTATGGGCAAAATGCTCTTAATGACACATATGATTTCAGCATACACATTTGCTTTTGATTAAACTCTGTAACACATTGGTACACCCATGTAGAACTGACATTTGTCTTTATGAATCTCATGTAAAATGACACTTTGAGTCATGCATAAGGAATTTACAAGAAGAACATGACAAAACAATGTCCTTTTTGTGAATAGAGCCCATATTGTAAGCTTTTATTGCTTTACCAGTAATACATAATTAAATATGTCTACAAAGACTGGCTTTGATCCTGGGGCTTTCTTCCCTGGGTTTAAGCTAGATACAGTTCCTGTATCCACGATATGACTACGTAGTAGGTAAGGTTTATGCCCAGCCTGTACTTTTAAAATCAACTCTCTTGTGAATTCATTGTTCTCTAAACATAATCCCAAAGAACAGTTTAAAGCTACAATGACATTAAGATTCCGAGTCAAAGGTCTAAAAAGAGATTAAGAGCTGAACACGATCACAGATGGATGGCACAGCACACAGCAGTTGCTACAAGACACTATGTCCCATGGAGAGTGGCCCTGCCCAGCCATACCTGTTCAGAGCCACCAAACCAGCTGTGCTCCAGGGCTCCCTCCACTCACACCACAGCTGAAACTCATCCCCAGGGTCATTGTGGAAAAGCTGAACTGGGGTAAAATAATTTGGAATAATGTAGAAATAGAGTGGAGGATGTATTGAAAATTCTTTGTAAATCTCCATCCCTTCCATGTCACTGCTTTGCCATATATGCTTTAAACTAACAAATAATCAATAGCTGACACTTATTTTTGTTTTAGCTTCTCCTGAGCAATCTTTGCTGAGAAATTATATGGGGTAAATAAATCACTTTTGAGAGAAGACAACTATTATGTATTTTTCCACAGAAAGATGTAGTTTGATTTTCAAAGGTATTCAGCATCTGGAGTTCCCTTCATAAAACTTCTGAAGGAAATAAATATCTATTATTTTCTTGCCTCTACTAGATTTTGCTTCATCATATTTACTTTCTAAGGTTCTTGAGCAATTAATGCCTCTCAGAAAATTTTGAGTTATCTGCATATGAAACCTGACCCTAACACATAAAATGACTGCAGGTCTTTTGAAATATTTGGACCAAATTCCCTGTTTTGAAAATATTCATAATAGGACAGGCAAGAGAGCAACCAGAAGAAAGGACTCAAATGCTACCAAGGAGGATTTGTCCAAGTATGAGAACATGTGAAAACTCCCGTTCCATACTTTCAAGGCTGTACTGTCTCCCTTCTGATCTTAGAGACAGCCAGACTGTGTATGGCAAGGTGGGGAATAGGAAAGGTGGTGGCAGCAAAACTGAATGAGAGAGACATTGGCATCTCAACTGAGACATTCCTGCATCACTGTAGAGTTGTTTTTCTCAGTTGGTCAGATGGATGGGAAGAACCAGAGGTTGGGAAATTCAGAAGTACAATCAGAGGCAAATTGATGAGTGCTCATAGTCCTCTTTCTCTTCTGGGAAGAGTGTGACAGCTCCTAAATAAGATCTCAGACTCATTGTTGGTGCTGCAAATAGTACTTCACAGAGATAAGTTTTCCCACACCTCCTAGAAGATTGCACTGTCCGTTATTCCTGATACTTGGACTTACACTGTTCACACCCAATCATCCCGTATTTGCCTTTGATCAAAGTTTGAAAATTTTAACACCAAAATTTGAGCTCTTGTATTAGCAAAAAATACGTTATGTTCTCTGAAGTAGAAAAATAAATCCCAGTCTTAAATCCTTTTGTCAGACAAACAATTTAGGACTAGCACAGTTGTCCTCAAATTAGGTATGTGTTTTTTTCCAATTTGACCAGTAAATATGCCTCTTATTTCACACCTCCTGAGTGGCAATGTGCAAGGGCTTAGTAAATAATTCCTCTAGAGATCTATCTGCAGTGAACACAGTCTACCTTCACATGGCAGACCGGCTTGCTGCACTGCATTGGTAGGTTTTCAGAGGTGCTTTGAATAAACCTTCCCCTTTCACTGCAATTTCTTGTAGCTGTAACTGTGACCCATGTGGATCCAGGCCACGGGGCTGAGACCTGAGGCACTTGAATTTCCAAGCACCCAGGTTTTGTGCAAACAGTACAGGACAGGAAGGATGAGGGTATAGCAATGCCTGACTTTTTGTGTGAGAAGAAAAGGATGAATGTGATGCCAAGTAGATTGCCTTAAAAAAAATATCTCAAATCTTCATGTTTTCTTTCAGATGGTGTCCTGGTAACCTATTCAGATTATAATGCTCAGTTTTTGCCCTTTACTCTTTTCTTTGCAGTCTAGATCAGATCTTCCAGATATAGTCAGAGCACCAAACTATGGCACAGAGGGCTCCCTCCTGACTGCATTGCAATGCTTTTTCTGTTTTATTTTTGCTTTATTTCATTGGACTTGCAGTGCTTTTTACTTTTTAAAACCCTCATAACAGGGATTACCTATTTATCACTATTTCAGTTGATGAACAAATATATTGCTGCTATAATGGAGAAACATCAATTTGAAATATTTTGATAAGAGAAACAGTACAAGCCATGTGACCATTCAACTTTTTTTTTGAACACAGATTATTAATTCTATAGGAAGCTGCACTTGGTGTTATTCCCTCTAACTCCCCAAGCAAGCAGATTGAATGTTGCAATACCACCTTTTTTTCAGTGTGTAGCTTCTTTTTCCAGTCTATTACTTCAGTTTTACTTGGCCTGGATTCAAAAATGCTCTGATTTTAGCTTCTTTCTTTTAATCATTACAGTCCCTACTGTATTGATAAACTGGTCTGCTCCTATTAACACTGCAAGAGTCTTCAGATCAGGCATTTCTTTTGCTAGGTGAATATCTTATAGAGTCCAAGGGAGGCTGAGCTACTTACATCCCTCCTTGATTTAATTTGTGGATATATCTCTCTCTGTCATCACATTTTCCCTTGGAGTTTAGACACCTTTGACAAAAATACTTTTTCTTTACTTTTTCCTGCATCAAATCTATTACAGGACTTTCCTCATTTCATAGACTTTGTCATTTCTCATAACTCTTGGTTTTCAGGTTTTGTGAAAAGGAGGCAGGATGCTGAAAATTGACAATGAATTTAGGGCTGACTTCTAATATGTCTTTATATGTAGGTCTTTTATTACTATTACTTTTAATTGAAGAGATATTTCCTCTTCTTAACATCTTACTATATTATGTACATAGAATGGCCATGGGAAGAAAAAGTAATAGACTAAAATTTGCCTGGGAATGGGAAAAGCAATAGACTATGCAACACAGAGAAGTATTATGTAGTGAAAAGTACAAGATTTAATACTAGTAGTTTAAAAGTAGCTGCAGATGAAGTTGTCTCCTTCCTTATAGAAATATGAGTCTACAAGCAGCCTGTGTGACGCCTTAACAGTAGCAGTTGATGCACATGTACAAAGCATGAAGGCTAAAAACACTTCCAGAAAGACCATGGTTTTCCCAGAGGAAAATTTTTGTTGCACTAATGGCTGGCACTTAAAATTAAGGACAGTTTAAGAAATATGGATAAACCTGAATTAGTTATTTCATTAGGAATATTTGTTTTGTAAAGATTGCAAACATACCTGTGATTTATCCCAGACAACTCACACTGAAACTAATAGCTAAGCCTTGATCTAGTGTTTTTTGATAGAATAAGTAATAAAGAACTTTTCAGCTTAATTTGTGTGGGTATTTCAAAGAGCGTGAGTATTTGCAAACTCAGAAAAAAAAGACCTTTTCATTAATCCATCCTTTTGGAAACAGTCACACTAACCCACAACCACATACAAATACAAAAATCCTAATGGGACTATTTTCTTACTAAGCCTGTAATAGTTTACATTCACCTAATGGCCTGGGGTTATAAGCAAACTACTCAATTAGAGAATTTAGGCTGGTTGCCCACATATTTTAGAGCAAATTATCCCTTCTCAAATGCAGAACCCCCTATATAAAATGCCTAAACAGTCTTTCCTGTTAAAAAAGCAAAAATACTATTCCCTAAATTCCCACCTTGAGTCTACTAAGTATTTTTCTTTACGCTAGTGCAGCCATTTTATGAAGAAATATTTGTTTTTGCCTCACATACCTCAATCTAGACCCTTTTGTTGGAATGTTTTTAACCTCTCAAGCAGCTAAAAAATGCTAATGCAACTTGGTTTATTTTTTTCCTTCTCAGATTAAAATTTTAAAGAGTAGTTTCCCACTCTCCTTAGTGGTGATACTGGAACACAGAGGTCTTCTGAAGACCGGGAATTTTGAAGCTTTCAGGATAAGATCTCCCTCTTCTAAGGGCATCTAAATTTGAATTATCGTTTAGCAATTACTGTTTCTTCTACTTCTTTTTTAATTTAAAAGAGAGGTTGGTGCTTTTAACCTATAAACACCCATTAAAAGTTCCTCACCCTATTATGCCAAACTGCTGCTCTTAATTGTATGCAGCTGGGTGGATCACTGAATTCTCATGTCAAAGACAAAGATTTAAAAAGTACAATTAATTAGGTATCAACTCCTCATAACATACCCGTTTCTGACATGTAGATAAGTGGTTTTCCCCATGTGCTGGGAATTAAATTCTCCCTTGTAGTGTTTGACCACAACAGGGCAAGACCAGCTCAGGCCCAAAGTAGGTGACCAGTGCCATGAGTCTGGTTTTGGCACCAGTCTGGTTTTGAGGCTGTGGATGAAGGGGTTCCAACTTTTGTTATTCCTGCTCTTCCATGCGTTCTCCTAGTTAACCAAAACGACTTTCTGGGAAATGTAATGTGAGCTGAAGGGATTGTTGGTTGGTGAATGTGTAAGGAGATGAGACACAGGCCGTTCTGGAAATGAAAGTATTTTATATATGTGCCATGAGTGCTGTCACAGTTATGAGCACCAGTGAAGTGTCCTTTCTCTTGTTTGAGATCTGGGGTGAAGAATGAGGGTGGTAGCTCCTACTCTAGGGTCTCTCTGAAACTTAGAAAGGCTTGTTCTGGGATTCCTGTCAAGAGAGAAGCCTTGTGCTCTGCCATAGAGGTTGTAGATATCCTCACACAAAATTCTGGTGAAGTCAAAGAGCTCATCTGAAGACAAAATTTAGTTAAAAATGTGAAAATGTATGCAATGGGATATAAGTTAATAACTAAAAAACCTTTCAATAAAGCAATGAGATAGTGAGGAAAGTTCTGAATGTCCTAAGATGACTTTAGAGCAGAGGAGTCTTCCATTTTTGACATGTTTAACATTTTCAGTTTTAAGGGCCTCCATTTAAGGCTTCAAGTAGTCTACTCCTAAAAGTCAGAATCTCTGGAATTTCTTCACTATGACACCCAACACAAGCTGCTGCTTTGGAAGGCATGGCTGTTACAAAATCAGATTGATGGGATAATCTCCGAGACCAATGCACAGTTCAGATAATGCAGCAGCAAAGATAAAAGCACATGCCATCCTTCAAATGTGCTAGTCTTCAAAAACTGTGAGGGGCAAGAGTTGAAAGAACAGATTAAAAGTCTCAAAGAATTAAGATGTGTGTCATAGAATTAGCAGATTTCACTCCTGTATTAGGGGTGGACCCCTACCACTGTGTAGAACCCTAACAAGTTCTGGGGAAGTATGCAGATTAAATATCCCACTACAACTGATGAGAGATTAGGGTATAATTTCATGCAACACTCAAAGAATAGAGAAAGAATTGAGGAAAGAATGTGTTAAAGAACAAAAGATGATGCCAGTGTAATAAAAGCACTGAAGTTCCGTGTGAAAAAGCAAAGGATTATTATAGCTATATAGATTTTTATGTAGTGTCATTATTATAGAGATACATTAATTAATTAATTTATTAATGCATATACTTTTTCTGCAAAAAAAGTGTCTTCAGGAGAGTTTTAAAATCAGTAAGCTGCAGGTGGCTATTCCATGAGCAGGCTGCTCCTTTTCTTAGGGAAATCAACAAAAGCTATACCAGTAGGGAATCACATACGCAAGAAAATTCTTAACATCACCAGAAAAACAATAGGCAAATACACTTCATTTTCTCTAATGGGCTCATTAAGCAGGATTTATTCTACTAAGATAGAATTTCCTTACAAAGAATACGGTAAATTATTTACAAAGCTAAGATTATTATCAAAGGAATATGCAAGTATTTCAGGACTCAGGATCAGACCCGAAATTCTGGAGCAAACCGGGTAAAACCAAAATGCCCAATCTATCCGTGTGACAGAATTTGATTAAGTTTTACTGGCCTTTTACTACAATTTCCAATTTGATTGGCCCTACTAAAGCTAAAATTGAACTTCATATACAAAGCTTATGTGGTTATGTTTGTTATTAGCATTGTCTTCCCTGGAGATATTTTGATTTTGTTTAACTGAAAAATAAACAAATTAAATGCCAAATTGCCTGGCTAAGACAGTTATATGATGTGGTCTTTTCCTTTCATTATAAAGATTGTGAGTTTTGGGATTCATGTTTAGGACTTTGTGGTTACCTTACTTTAAATCTAATATCATGGACATATAATGTTTTTGTTCAATGTTCTGCTTTTTTCATATAAAGTTCTGTGTCCTGGCCAATTTATGGCCAGACTTATCCAATAAACGACTTTGTAGGAATGCATTTATAGATGATTAGAAATATGTGTGGTGCCTGCATTTTTCTCAGCAATAATGTAATGATTTATTTTGACTGTTAATTTTAAGCTATATCATAACAAAAAAGGGAAAATAATTTACATACCTCAGAAGTTATTTTCCTAAAATTAGGAAAAAATAGGAAGGTGCATAGGTCAAGATTTAAAAAATATTTAGCAAGTATGGATGAATTCCTCTGCCCTTGATATTTAAACCTCCTTGATTTTCAAAGGTTAGACAATTAGCGCTTGCTGAAAATCAGATCCCTTGCAGTACCCCACCTGAAGCCTTTCTGAAAGTTTTCTTGGTATATCAAAGAACAAGCAAACAATTCAAATAGGAAAGCCTATTATTTGTCAATGCATGTATCAGAGAGGTATAATTTAGTACATTATAAAATAGGAGAGGGATAATTGTGCTGTGGAAGATTCCAGGAATCCTGGGATCTGATTTGCTAGCCATGGGTCATTTAAGCATAAAACAAAGACAGCACCAAGCTGTATATATCTTATATACGTGGAAAGAAACAAAAAGCATCCATCAAGAAGACATCAAGAAGACAATACCACTAAATTATCAATGTGCCAAATGTGCTATTTTTCACAGGTCTTCTCAGTGTACTGTGATGTTAGAACTCCTGTGAAAGTGAAAGGAGCTTGTGATGATTTCAAGAACAAGCTGCTTAAACAGGCAGCTAACAGAGTAACTAAGTTTTCATTGTACTTTAGGTAAATAGATTTCAGATTAACACCTATCTCTCTTAAAATGAGGATAATTAAAAGAATGTTTAAAACTACTATTTAAAACTACTATTCCTTATAAAGAATTTAAGTCACTGATAAACATAAAATGTATTACACCATTTTTTCTGATTTTCTGGCATGAAAGAACTGATCTAGTATTGATAAATGTATATCACTTAATAAAATAACACAGATCTAACAAAAAATATATTTTGTCCTAAAACAAAACTCCTAGACTTCACTAGATGCTATTTGTATTTTCTAGTAACTCCTTTTTTTCTCGACAAGACTCAAATTAATGTTCTGCTTCTGCTGGAAAATCAGCCTTTTCTAATGTATTTTATTCTGGTTTACTTTGCCTAAATCCCTAAAGTTTTATTCCAAATTCTTCTCTTTCCCCACGCCTCATCTACATTTTACCTCTGACTCATTACACCTTTGTCATTGGCCTTGCTTTTCATTGGTTGATTATGGGTTATTTTGCAACTAGAAGGTGGAGATATACCCCAAAATGTGCAATGAAACCCAACACACACTGCTCCAAAATGCCAGTTCCCAACTGTGTTTTTAAAACTCAAGACACATTAATTTTATCTAAGCACCTCTATGTAGTCAAAGAGGCTTGAAATTATTTTGAATACTATCATTTGAAGTCATTGGAGTGATTACAGTAGAAGCTCTGCTTTTTGTCCTACTTCTAAATGCATTTAATGAAATAAATTCATTTTGAGAAAGGGAATATTTTGGACATCTTTCTAATATAATTAATTCAGGCTTTGTTTCAGACATTTATTAGTATGACATACCATGAGAAAATAATTTTGCCTGGGAGTTTTGCACATGACAGCACTGTAATTTCAGATCTTAAATTCTCTAAACTCGAAGCAGTAATAGTTGTAGCAAAGTATACTCAGTAGCTGCAATATTCTGAACACTTGCAAATTTCACATTCTTTGAAAAGTTATTTGAAAATCACGTATGAAAAGAGCAGAGTTTATACCATTAAATATTGACACAAAGCAACTGTTCATTGTCCTTCAGCTTGCAAGATATATATTTGCTTTCAAGGCAAGCCCTAATATTTGTCATCTTTAACTGAATGAAATCACAGATACTTTTACATGTGGATTTTATTATAAGAATTGGTTTATAAGCCTGCTATTTAACATGATTCTATGAATTACGAACTGTGATTTTATTTCTTTTATAATCTCTGTAGAGCTTGCCATTATTTTTACATGTCTGTGTCTGGCATTATGCACCTTTGAAATTGTGCCAGAAATATTTATTGTCCTATTTCTGGCATTCTGGGACTTTGGTTCCGTTTGGTTTCCAACCAGAACAAGGCTTATTAGCAGATCCAGCTCTTCATACTTTACTGAAAACAATTTTATATGTAAATTTAATACTTCATTAAAGCAAGCTCTTGTAACAATCAGGAGTATGTATGAAATGCATTCAATGTAGGTAATGTTCTATCTACCATTTGAGCAATTATCAAAAGCAAAATATATGTACTAATTAGAACTTTCCTTCTCATTGCCTGTCTCCTCCAGCTTGACTAATAAGAAAGCATTAAAATGCAGTCAGGTTGAGCAGAAATGGGACACCCTTCCTGCACTTGCCTGTGCTCTGCACACACAGGCAGTGCCCTGGAAGGAAGGCTTGCTGCAGTAACAACAGCACATTCTCATTCACCCCTTGAATCACATTTGCTTGGTTCCAAATTCCATTATTCTTAATCAAGTAAAAATTCTGCTAAGGTCAACAGAAGTTTCATTCAAATTACTTCATAATTTGGCCCTCATTTTGTTGGGGTAGTTTCAACTTTGCCCAGTAGGCACAACCATATTAAAAAGCCTTTTGGAAAGTATTCTTTATTCCATTTAGCTTCAAGGAAATAGCTGTTAATAAAATTTAAGGATGTACTTACATGTTTATTAAATAGGAGGAATCTTGTTGGATCAGAACTCTATTCTGTTGAAAGAGCAAACTTCTCCAGGAAACCAAAATGTAACTGACTTAGGTATTGTACAGCTCAAATACTTTTAGTGAGAATAATCACGCTTTTATTTAGAGACTAGGTAAAATTGATTTAGGTGTTTTTTTTTTTTACAGAACATTGAGTTATTGTTTATATAGTCATTTTTATAACTATAAATATAAATTACTCATTATAGCCATTAAGAGTCAGAAGCTTGAAGTCGTGCCTGTCACAGAAGGGGAGGTACTTACATGTATATAACAACTGCTTCTAAAATTTCATACATTATCTGAAGCATGACTTATCTCAAAGAGAGGCAAAACCATCTTTCTGCTTCTCATGTGACAATTTCACACTAGGCTTCTTCTTTTGTTCATGACATCTTAATGGCAGAACATATTCACTCTGGTATTTTATGAGAAATCACTTGCCTAATTCATTGTGCTAAAAAAATAATCCAAAGTTTAACCAAGTTCCTAAACACATTGTCAGAGATGTGTAGTACTCAAATTAAGAAGAGCCTCTCATTTCTACTTTATGTTTGATTGCCTTCCAAGTATATTATGGTATCAACCAAGAGGTTTAAGACACAAAATATATTTAATTAATTAAATACTTTTAAACGTTTACATTTGTGACAGAGAAATAATCAGTAAAATAACCATAGAAAAAAAACCCCAGTAACAATTGTAATAATAAGTAACTACATAGTTATTAAATGTTATGTAACAATACCAACAGTAACAGCAACAGTAATAGTTGCCATGACAATAACAAAAGTAAGTACTAATAGTAATAGCAATTTTATTAACCAAAAGCAGAGACCTTAATCACAACAAGAACTTTATGGAGTGGAAAAGTTGATCTTGGTTTTTCTGATGATTGTATGCAACTGCTAAGAGATTTTTATATGAGCCTTTCACTTGATATTACACCTTTTGACCCGATGGATTATATACTTCTTTTTTGAGGTAATAATTTTCTGGCAAGAGTCACAAGCAAAGGACTTAATGAAAGTGATGGAGCATCCAAATGCCCTACGTGATGAAATACCAAAAGGCTCAGGGAACTGGAGGCAACTGTAAGAATACAGACACCTGAGTACTCCAATTGCTACAGTTGGATCAGAACATCAAAAGAAGCATATACTATTACATATGAGAAATTAAATCAAAACTAGGATATCTTTCCCAGTGCTGTTGTTGTAGAACATATTTTTAAAGAACATCTTGTCAAAATATGTCACTGAAGTCACCCCACCTTAGGAGTGCCACCCTTTTTGTATGGTCTGAAATTATTTGAATGTCAAAAATGAAGCACCATGTATTTGTTTAATCCAATTTTAACCTTTCTTGCAGCTACCAATTTATATTGGCCTTCAGGCCTCAACTGCTTCCAGCTCAGCAATTCCTTCTACTAGGGCTCTATCTGTCCCTTGTAATATAAGCAATTTTCTCTTGCCCTTTTCACAGTCCCAGTCCTAACTGGAACATGCAACAAAACATGACAAGAAAATAGTTTGGAATCATCATAATCAGTTACATCAGTTAAGAGCTAAGTAGAGGGGTTTTTTACTACAGATATGCCCACACAAAATTAATGAATTGCATACATATTTCCTCGCATTGATAAAAAAGAATTTCTTCCTATATTGCTTTTCCAAATATATTATAAATAAAATATACATAAACATAATTACATTTTTCCCGAAGCTGAATTACATAGGACATTAAAAAATGTGTGTCAGTTACTATGTGTGTGTCATTTATGAAATACCAGCAAGCACCCTTTCTGCTCAAGATGCAGAGGAAACAGGTTCCAGGCCTCAAGGCACTTGGTCCATTGTTGACCAGATTAAATTTTGGTGCCTACTAACACCAGTGGCTGTGGTACCTCCCACTGAGGATGGCACGTCAGGATGGCGCAGCCACCAAACCCGGCACCACCTTTATTCCACCAGTGGTGGCAGAGTGGCTTTGCAGGTGGAGAGCAGAGCTGAGGAGAGCCTGGATTGTGTCCCTAACAGCTGGGGCTTGCTTTAATCACTGAGGTGCCCACAGGGCAGGTGGCACCTCAGGCCTGGAGTGAAGCTGTGCCCTTGAGGAGTCCTCTGTGGTGCACAGCAATGAGCCCAGAATGGCCAAGGCACTCCAGGTAACTCGGTACCCCAGCCTCAGCCTGGGCAATGCAACGTACAGCAGCACCTAATCCCCAAAAACTGGGATGTGAAAGAAATGGTGAGATGGCACAGAGTACAGCCACAGTGTGGGTAGTGAAGCTCATGATCTTTAGGCTGTATACATAACTTCATCTGCTGCAATCCACTTGCAGTGTAAACAAAGGTTCTGTTTTCCCACCTAAAACTCCCCAGCATCCACGAGGCCTCACCAGCCAGAGAAGACCAAAAGGGTCTGTTTTTTAGAAAAATAAATTGGACTACTAGGCTACATATATTGATAAAATATAGGAATGCTACAAATGTTATCATGGAAAAACTCCTCTCAGTAGCTGTGTTAGGGTGAGAGACCAAAACATTTTAAACTAAGCTTATTGTTTGATTTTTAAAATAAGTTGATTGTTCACTGTTCTGTATATAGAGGGACTGAAAGTGGTAAATGCTGCCTATGATGCTGGGGAAAATTCTGAAGATGTACTCTGCTGCTAAAGTGGTTATACAAAGTCAGGTTAAACACTAATCCCACTGATAATGAAGAATTTTGAAGGGAGTCTATTTAAGAGTTTTAAATACTCTGTAGGGGGCAGTTTTGAACCAGATTAATGAAAATTTTAAGCTGGCTGATTCAAAATTATGTTTTTATACTCAGTTTTATTATCCTCAGCAGCTATATGGGCATAATTTCTTTTTTTTTTAGGTAGATCTTGGTGCTTAAGCAAACAGGGAGCTGCATGCCATCATATAACATCACCCAGCTGAGAGGCTTATCTGCATGTAAGGTTCAGTAATGGTAGCTAACAATGCTTTTTTTAAACCACCTCTTACAGAGATCCATAACTGAATAGCAATGATTAGGACTTCATGGCAGAGGCCTGCATAAAAGCCAGCTCTGCAAAAGGCCCCAAGGACAGAAGTAGAGTTTGGGATCTCCTTCACAATTCTGGTTCAGCCCTGAACTAGGAATCAATTCTGTTGTGACTTGAAAGTATTTATGACATTTCTGGAAAAAAGAAAAAAGAAAAAAAAAAAAAAAGGCAACAGATTCTCGGAGGATTCTTGGAGATACTAGTATTGCCTGCAGCATTTCCAAACATGATGTCTTCATTATTTGCATTTATTTTAAGTGGATATGATGCTAGACCATGGAAAAAGATGTTAGCACACTTAAATGTGTTAGCTTAAAATTCAGATTTAAATCAGCATCTCTCCAGCAACACACCACTTTAAAGTAACAAAGTGAGAAGCGGATTATTGATCTGAAACAAAAAAGAAAGATATCCTCTCAGCAAAGTGACAGTCATTGTTACAAGGATTTAAGTAGAAATGGCTCTAGAGTGCAACCTGAAGAGTAGGAGAGGCTCAGTCATTGAGTATTTTTTCCACTGGAAAGGAAGGAATAGTCCAGGCCTCAATGAGAAACATAAAGTTGTGTATGTAGGTGAGCTATGTAATTGATAGCAGAGTATTTCCAGTAGAGTCAGGGGCTCTCCATTGATCCCCACTATTTTGATTTACTTGAATGAAGTGTCTTGAGGCCAGTTCTAAACCATGATTCACAGCCAAAGTTGTCACTTACCTGATACTGTAATCTTGTGAGCAGCAAGATTCACACTGAGCACTGGCGGGAACTAAAGGGATCACCTTGCCAATGTCCAGACTAGGAATGAATGCTTGCAGATGATCAGACTCAGCAGCTCTACCACTTCAAGCTTGAAGCTGATTGTGTTACCTGGACAGCTGGTGGGATATCTTTTCTGTCCTTTCCTGGCCTAAAAGCTTTTCCTATTCTTTTTGAGTTCATGTACAGGGTCTGGCTGGGATGAAGCAATTTTCTTCACAGCAGCCCACATTCTGCTGTGTTTTGTGTTCTGTGACTAGAACAGCACAGCTGACACAGCAATGTTTTGGCCTTTGCTGAACAGGACTTGCACAGCATCAAGGCTTTACCTTTTCTCATGCTCTGCTCCCCAGAGAGTAGGGTGGGAGTAGGCAACAATTTTGGGAGGGGAAACAGCCAGGACAGCACACCCAATCTGTCCAAGAGAATATTCCATACCACATAATGTCATTCTCAGCAATAAAACTGGGATTGCAGAATAAGAAGGTGGGAGGGCTGTTTGTCTTCCAGGATCATCAATTGCTAGGCATCAGTCTGCTTGTGGGAGGTGGTTAGTTATTTCCCTTGCATCACCTTCTATTTTTCTTTCATTCACTTATTAAACTTTCCTTTAACCCAATCCATGAGCTCTCTGACTTTTCCTAGTCATCTTCCAGAGGGGGAAGGAGCAGGAGGTTGACCTCCTGACCAGGGTCAACCTACCACAGCTGGAAAAACCCCAACATTTATAGGCTGTATTATGATGCACTGTTACATACAAGAATTTCAACAATGCAGGATCAGCTGAAGATATGCAGCTTTTGCATAGGAGTTTTTACAACAAGGCACTTGGAAGGACTTTCTTCCACATTTATGTGCATGCACTTGTGTTACTGTAGTGGAAAAACTTCTGAGCACGGCATTTCAGAAACATAGTGCAAACAGAGCAAGTATTTATTCTCTGTTCCTGTGTCCTCTCGGCATGAGGCAAGGGATGGGCGCCAGCGACTTCAGAAAGCTGATGGAAGTACAGCACCAAGGGAGAGGGCATTGTGATTACAGTAAAGGGATTTAAAGACATTCAGAGTTCAGCCTCTCTCCAAAGATATTCAACACATGCCGACTGGAAGGAAGGGGTCGGCGAGAGCAGCCCTGCGCTGTGACCCTCAGGGGACTCTGCCCGCAGAGCACACCCGCAGCACGGCGCCCCTTTGTCAGCACTGCCTCCTTGGCTGAGCACCGGCGTCGGGAGGCCTGCAAACCTCCACATGACAGTTTGGCCCTCACGTTCCTCCGGTTTTTCCTTAAAACACCTTTATTTTCCGTAACAGAGATCAGCGAGAGCCGCAGGGAGACGGCGAGAGCCTTCCGACACCGCCCGCTTCGACTTGGCTGGGCAGAGCGGCCCGGGACACCGCCCGGGCCGCGCCGCGAAGCGCGGCAGGAGCGGCGCACCGGCATGTCACGGCACGGTCAGGTACGATGCGGTACGATGCGGTACGGTACGGAGCGGCACGGCCGGGTTCGGCACAGTACGGCCGGGTCCAGTACGGCACTGTACGGAGCGGCGCGGAGAGCACCCGCACGGCGCGGCCCCGCCACAGCCGCCGCCCGCCCGTGGCCCGGCCCGGCCCCGCCCCGCTCCAGCGCGCCCCCGCGGCAGCAGGCGCTGATTGGCTGCCGCGGCCGCGCGGGGCCTGGTGGGAGCAGCACCCGGGCGCCGCGCTCCTCCTGCGGCGGCGTTGGCGGCGGGCGGGATGCGCGGCCCGGCCCGCGGCAGGTACGCGATGGCGGGGGATGCGCGGCCCGGCCCGGCCCGGCCCGGCCCGGCCCCGAGCGGCTCCGCGGTGGGAGAGGGCGCGGGGTGGCGGGTGAAGGGCGCCCGGCGCTCCCCATAGGAGCACTCAGGTACCGGCCCCGGGGCACGAAGCGGAGCAGGGCGGCAGGTGCCCCTTCCCGCTCTCTCTCCCTCTCCCTCCGGGCAGCGGGGCGGGGCGGGCCGCGGTGCAGCCTCGGGCGGGAAGCCCCCGGCTCCGGGAAGGGCGGCGGGCGCCTGGGCGGAAGCGGGAGCGGCGCGGCTGTGGCGGCCGGCGGGCCGGGGAGCCGGGGGCTCGGCTGACCTCTGGCTGCGCCCTCCGGCCCGCCGGGCCCGCGCCGGCCGCCCCTCGCGCAGCTCGCTGGGGTTGGGTTTCAAAAAAGAGCGCCCGACCCACCCACTTCTCGCTCCGGCGCTGTGTGGTCCGTGTAGGAGCTAATTTGCGTTTTCAATTAAGGCTCTGCAAAGCATAGGACTTTTAGGGGATGCTGCCCGACGGAGACAGACGAAAATGAAGTTTGAATGGAAAAAAGTTTAGTATTTTGTTGTAACTGAGGCGTCCTAGGACAGGCTAGCAGTAGGTGGTGGGTGATGCTCCTGGTTTGGTTTTGCTTGTTTCCTTGTCCGCGGCGCTCAGCTGGAGAAACTTTATGGTCACAGTGGAAGTTTCTGAGGTCAGTAAATTTTGGGCAAACTGTGAGCAGAACTAGAGATTCAATTTGAATGGTAGAATTTGTGTTCTTTGTAGTGGTAAATATCTAAAAATACTTACAGAAAGTGGAATGAGTAAGTTTGCAAGAGGTACCTATTTCAAAAGCATTGCCCATTCCTTAAGGGGAGAGATCTGTATGACTGTATGCAAGGCCTTGATTACAAGTTTCTGACTTACTTTTTTTCCTCGTAGTATGTCTTCTCTTTATGTTACTGGATTTCAGCATGTCAGTTATTCAGATTTACTTGGGAGACTGAGTTTTTGGAGAACTTTTAACCTGTAAAACATTAACAAGCCTGAAGAAATTTGAGACTGACTTGATAAAAGTGTAATGAGATCGTGAAGCTATTTTCTCCACCTGGGTGGATGGGCGTGGATGTCTTAGTGGATTTTTGCCTTATTCAAAGGAGAAGCTTTTTCTGCTCTGGTGTCTTAGTCTGGCACTTCTGCTTTTTAATAAATAACTTAAATGTTTTGGGAGTAGAGGACCTGTTATAAATATTTTTTTGAGATAATCAGGTAATAAAATTGATAGTAGTGTTTTCTTAAGCTTCTCTGTTCAGTGTTTTTAGTGCTTCTTTTGTCTGTTTTAAGCTTAGGACATGTTGCAGTTATCTTACTTGTGTATTGCATTAGTGATAATGTGTGTGGAAATAAGTTCAACTGCTCTACTGCTTAGTCAGTGAAATGCACAGCTCTGTGCTACAGTGCCGTCTTCAGAAGGGAAAAGTCCTGTGCAATAATTTGTTGTTTAGAGCATGGGAAGGAAGTAACTTGTGGATGATCTCTTGCTATGAAGAGTAGGATAGATATTAGTGGTAGGTATGTGGAGGGGCAGCTGAGGAGGAAGGAGGAGAGCTTGAAGCAGTTGAAGACAAATTGAAGACAATTTGTGTTGTCATGTCAAGAAGAAGAGAGGGAAAGAAGGAAAACATCTGAGGCACTCCATTGTAATCATAGAAAATTTTCCACCTCCTCACTGAGGATTCAGTGACTAAATTGTAAATGTGAATTTACAATTCTAGTGGCCCTAATCCCTTAATACCTCTTTGGGGAAGGGTTTTGGTAGTGTTGCAGACTTGCAGAGCAGCATCTGTAAAGCCTATCATCACAGCTCCTGTAAAATCAGATGCATAGGGACACTTGTCGAACCTGTTTCTCTTCCAAGCTTACCAGATACTTAAAAAAACCTTGTGTAGCAGTAGCACAGTGAATGAATGTGTCATTGCTATAAGTCAGAGTCACCAGTAGCTCATAGATAATTTGTTCCCAAGAGATCCTCTAACACTTCCAGGGGAGAGGTTCTCAAACTGTGGTTTGAAGGAAAATGGCACACACAAAGGCCATGTCAGCATCTCTGTGTCTCTCTGTGTCCTCAATGCTGAGAGCCAGCATTGCTCCTAAGGGCAGTGGCAATGTTAGGGACACAAGCTAGATTTGGGAGCCTTGTGCTGGCTTTACAGACTTCTCAATTGGCTATTTGACACAGTATCTTTATTGCAAAACAATGTAAAAGCTATAGGTGTCTGTAGAAATATCTGGGTAGAAAGTGTAGGCTCAGATCTACTGCAATACCCATCATGCAAAAGCTCGCCTATATCTGCAAAGTCACAGTTGTGTAAAATTCTTGGTGCTAGACTGTGTGTTTAAAAAAAAAGACTGCTGTGTTACTGAGGTGAGTTGCTGCAGTAGTGATTATTTTGAGAATTTGTTCGAGTCCAAGGGGTAATTGCTTTTTCTGTATCTCAGCCCTTGGTGTGCTACTCATTTGGCAGCAGCAGAGCTAATTTGCCCATCTGTTCTAGCTTCATTCTCGTGGCATTTCTGATATGGATTTCCTTATCTTTGAGGGTTGGTTTCTGAAACTAGTAGGGCCTATAGTTCTGAAATCCTTGGCTTTCTTGAAAGGCGGGGAGGTTACCAGACTACAGCAGTGCTTGTGCTAGTGAGCAGTGCATATTCTGTACATATTAAATTGCTCTAGAGGCCTCAGACAATTTGAGAACAAATTTGGATTGAAATGTATCTTTCCATTTTTGGCCAAAGGAAACTTAATAAGCAAGATAATGATCACTTATATTTCTGTCTATCTAGATCACTGCTTTGTTTTAATAAGTGTTAGTGTTTCATTCCAGAATGAAAAAGGTTTGAGTCCTGGTTGGGATTGAGCATTAGTTTACTGTTAGGGTTGTTTTGAACTGATTACTTTGTTGTTAAATAGGTAAAAAAACTTGTATATTAAATGGATGGAGAGAAAGTCTGCCATCCTAAGGTTCAATTAATTCAACTATCTTCTAATGGGAAGTTGCTACAATTTTGTTTTAGGAGCTCAGACCCAGATCATCAAATTAGTGTTGTTCGTGGGTTCCAGGTTTGTGTAGGGTGAGGTGAGCTGCTCTTGCCCCTTTGGAGTTGTTTTAGAGTCATTCGATGTGCTGATGACTGGGTTGTGAATTGTGCAGGGAAGACCAGTGTAGTGCTTTTGTACAGCACATGAAATCTTTGAAACTGATTCTTTGAACTTAAAACTGAGCACACAGCATGTTCTTGATGGTGAGAGCATGGAAAGGAAATAGATTTATTTGAGAAATTTTCTCATGAACAGGATGAGATGTTAACAGGGTGTTAATGCTGAATGCCTAGAGTTGCAACTAAAAAGGAATACTGAGTTATGCTTAGGGGCAGCAGAGGAATTAACTGGAAATCAGTATCTTAAATAATTGTGCCCAATACTAAGTTTTTAAAATTGTTTTTATGCTGGAGTATTTTGGTGTCTCTTTTTGCAGTTCATTTGTGCCTGTGTTTTTGAGAACTCCCTGCTAGTTAAGTATTTCCAAAATAGAAATAACTTTGGCCACATCTGAGCTGATCAACTGACTTAGAGTGTGGCTTATGAATCAGAAAACTGAATTTAAAGATAGCACACAGGTAGATAGTGTGACAATGGCTTTATACAATATTTTGGTTTCTTAAGATGTTGGAATGAATTGGAGAATCTTTGATTATGTTGTTAGATTGCTCCTAAGTGCTTAATGCTTTATTTCTAGCTGTGAATTCTTGTAGAAGATTGATAACTCTGCCAACATTTGTCCACGATAGAAGATGGGTGGATTAATTTCAAGATGGAGGGTAAGTAACATTGTGTAACAATGTAATAACCTTTAGTCCAGAAGATGGGAGTATCTGGGACATGTTGACTGTTAATGCTGGCTGAATGCTAGTGCTGAACTTTTCCTGTGAGTATGTCATTGAAAGTCCAGTAGTGAGAGATATGACCAAAAATATTCATTGCTAAATCACTAAGCTGTGAAACTCTGCTGTTGTCCTTCATTTCCTTTGCAGTACCAGTCTTGCACTGGCTTGTTTAGCTTAAAAAAAATACAGTTTAAACTCTTTCTGTAAATCTAAATACTTTTGTTGTGCATCATTGGGATAGAAACTGCAGCATCTGTGACTTGACAGGTTGGTGACCTAGATAAAAATGGGTATGTGCAGAATACATTTCTGGCTGTTTTAACAAATTGTTTGGTAGCTACTTACTCCTGTACAAGTCTGTCTTCCTATCTGCTTTATTGATTGTTGAGTGGTGTACTGAGTTAATGAGGAAGAAGAGGCATGGGATTTTTGACTACTCTCCTGGCAGGTGTGAGTTGATTGAGTCTAGGTTTGCCTTTGCTCATTAGCAATTGACTGTAGAGTCTTCCATACAAAACTCCATTAAAGGTGAAACTTCAGATGGAGTGTCAGTTTTGTGTAGTAGAAACTCACTTTCAGGGTGATGCAGTGTGAGCTATGGCTTTTGAATTTGTAGTGTGAAGGGTGGGGAAAGATTGTGGCTTGATAATTCTCAGAAATTAGGAAAGATTCCTAGAAGGTGGATTTCCAGGTGCTCCTATAGGGAATTTTACTGGTGATGACAGCCCTTATTTGCAGGTGCTTATGATTTATTTACACCGTGTGTCCTTATATGGAATGAATAGTAGTAAAAAGCTGGAGTACTCAGGTTAGGGCTTCTTCTCTATATTCTCTGTGTTTTGCCTATTTCTGCCACTCATCAATTCTGTTCTTGTTTTGCTTTCCACCTACACATTCATTATTGCTGTAGAAGCATTATAGATTTTCATTTTTTGTGATGTAGGAGAGGAGCTTTCAGGTTAGAGTAATGCCAGCTGTTATATAGTGATTCATTACAGTCCTTTCTATTTGTCACACTAAAGTAGGAAAACTTCTTACCTTTATGTAAAATAGATAATTTATTAATCTATTATGAATATGTCTTTTTGTTAGGAAACTGTTAATGTACAGTAATCCACAAAATACTGAGTTTTTAAAAGTGAGATTAATATCTTTGTTCTTTCCCTTGTAAGCAGGCAAAGCCTTCTACTGTAGAAGTATTAGAGAAAATAGATAAGGTATGTGTTTGCTTTTTGGTGTTTTGTTTGATTTTTTGTTTAGAAATTTATGTCCTTTTTTCTGGCCATCTATTTCTCTCACATTAGGTAAAATACTCTCATGAAATTTTAAATTATTTTGGTAATTATTCCAGTAGTAGAGATTCTGCGTATCAGAGAAATGGTTATAATTTTTCCCCTTACTGTTTAGTAATTTAAAGAATACCAATACTGTATAATAGATAGTGAGAAGCTACAGGACAAGTATTTATTTGGAGAGCCTGAAATGGGAATGAATATGAAGCTGCCTTGATTACACAATTCAGTTATAACTAATTGTTAAAGTCCCCTGTAAAGGAAAATGTCACTAATGCAAAATTCATCAGGTTGATTAGAAAAGCTTCAATGTATGGTTTTATGTGTAGAAGTTCTAACTGTAGTGGTAGTAAGTAAGGTCGGGGCAGAATAACTGGATAGGTTGTTCGGTAATCAATTGTGATTTTTTGCCAGCATTTGTGACAGATGTCTGTACTCTGTGGGGAAATTAACTGTTTTGAAATATACTGTTGATATTTTTGTTTTCCTTTTAATGAAGCTGTGAGTACTTCTGTTGTCACTTGAAATACAGTCAGAATGGTTAACATAGCAGAGCATTGCTCCATCACTTATTAGTATACCATCATAGAGATGTTCATGATTTCACTCTTAATGTGAGGAAAGTACTGAAAGGAAAACAAGTAAAATGGTGGAGAGGTTCCAGCAATTTGCCATGTTAGTAGAAAAGTGTCAGAGACATTTAACATTCCACAGGTACCTGATGAAAGCTTTAGAATGCTAAGTATGCTTAGTAGTGACTTATGTGATAGTAAAGACTGCCATGCATAAGATACTGGTATTTTTTACTTCCCCCAAATATACTAATGCATTACAAATGTGAAAAAGTGCTGATTTTTAACTTTTCTTACCAATTGCTAATAAGGTGCAAGTGGCTCATATCATAGCCTTATTAGTATGGAGTATTTATGCTATGAAAGTTATCTTTGGGCAAATGTTGTCATTTATCAAAGAGCTGCTTGACTTTTCTAATCAAGTCTCAGACTGATAGGGCTGATTTTAGCAAACATTTAAAGGCAGCGTAGTAAAAACCTCTTACTAATTGCACTAATAAGGCTGAACTCTGTTTATTTGCAGGAAATACAGACATTGGAAGAATTTAGAGAAAAAAATCAGAGACTACAGAAACTATGGGTTGGAAGGCTTCTTCTCTACTCCTCAGTTCTTTACCTTATTACTTGCTTAATTGTATATTTGTGGTGTCTTCCTGATGAATGGACAAAAAGGCTGACAATGACACTTCCATTTTTTGCATTTCCATTGATGTAAGTAAATATGCCTTTTTTCTTTTCTAACTGCTGTCTCTTTGATAAAAGGAGATGGAAAATACATCTCAGCAGGGGTTTGGGTTTGCTTTGACAATCCTTGAGATGTCATAACTTGCAGATTTTTTTCCTCTAAAATAGATTCAAGTAGGTAGGCAGGCACTTTGAGAGGAATGTCTCTTGTGGGTCTGGATTTATTATAGAACTAGGTCTTATCATCAAAAGATAATAGCATCTAAAGTTACTTGGCTTATCAAAATTATACTGGGGCTAGAGAGCTGTCTCTGAGGCTGTAAGGTAATGTAATATATGCACAAGGGTTTTATTTTTATTGCAATTTAAGAAGTAACATTAGTATACAGAGGTAACCAAAGGTATGTCATCTTCATGTAAAATGTAGTGTATAACCTGGGAAAAATACAAGAATGAATAGAGAAACTTACTTTGTGTTAGGTGATTTTTAACACAGAATGGACTTGAAAAGTCATCACCCTAAGTGTGTTGAAAACTACTTTTACATAATTAGCTGTTTTTCTGAAAAATCACTGACTGTTTTCTTCAACAAGAAAATATACAAACTTCGTTGTATGTGAACTGGAGAAAGTATTACTACATATTTGTTCCACTGAGCTGATTGGCTGCTTATCCTGATGAGTGGCTTTTTTTGTCTAAGAAATCCACTTATCTGAAAGTAATAAAAAGGGCTCCCACCTCACTGAACAGCTGCTTTGTAGCCTCCCCTTCCTCCAGACCATCAGGGAGGTGAGAGCAGCCTACTGAGCATCTTCCCTAATGATGGGGACCGCAGTGCATTGACTAATTTGCTGAAATGATTGTAAGTACTTCCATTTGTACAGCATCTTTGTATGAAGGCATGGTTTGTACATGCCCTAGCTTTAGACTTGGAAAGGCAAAGTCAAAGTAAATATTTGAGGCTTTGCAAGTTTGATGAGCATAATGTAACATGTCGAAAACCCCCCAGGTGAAGATGGTGTTTGTATGTCATACTGCATTATTTGTAATATACTCATGTATTGCTGTTGTGTACTCCTGTGGAGAAAATTCATGGGCAGCAGGATCTTGACTGGAAAGGATTAATATAGAAATTAGAGCTCAAATTAATCTTTGGCAGCAATATGAATTAATTTTGTTCTTAAGGGGAAGCATTTTAAAGTCTTTGTTGTTAGTGTGTGAGGCTTGTTCTTGCTCATAGGAAAGTCTTGTAAAAGAGGAAGTATTAGCAGCCTCCTTTCACATAGGTGTGTTAGAATTAGTGTAGAAATGGAAGCTTTTATTATTGAAGGTGATGGCTTCTTGTGCTATGGTTTGAATTTACATGTTGGACGTTTATTCTCTGGTTTGTCTTCCAGTTATGCTTATTTTTCTCAAGATGGCTCTCTGTAAAGTTCTGATTTAGACGTCAGCTTACTAGCACTTAAAATCAGTCTGTTGTTCTCTTATGACTTGCAGCTGTTTATCAGATTTTTTTTTCCTTAAGCTATTCCTCTTCAGCTTTTTTTGGCAGATATGAATGGCAAGCAGCTGCCAGCTTGTCTTTGTTCTCGGTCAAGAGGTGACTCCATGCTGAATGCCTGGTGCCACCCAGTAATAGCTCTAGAGATTTTTCAGATCTAATCAAACTGTAGTATGTCTGCCTTTTCCAGCTTGCAGTCAGTCACCAACTTATTTCTGCCTTAGGTCAGTCCCTCAGGGTCTCAGCAAGTTACTGATGTTGGAAGAGCAAGTTAAGTTTTAGGACTATAACATCATTAATTTTAAATGTATACTGAAATACTTGAAAAATTGAAGAAATATGTTAACATTTTAGAAGGGTGCTCTTCTTGAACTGATTTTTATTTGAA
Organism: Camarhynchus parvulus; assembly: GCF_901933205.1. Lineage (NCBI taxonomy): Eukaryota > Metazoa > Chordata > Aves > Passeriformes > Thraupidae > Camarhynchus > Camarhynchus parvulus. The sequence goes on from NC_044577.1 coordinate 16,312,155, forward strand.
ATAGTTTTAATTTGCATGTTCTGATTTTCAAAGAAATATATTTTTTTTTGTAGAATTGGTTGAAATGATCTGCTATTAAACTTTTGTCTCAGATTTCTTATAGAAGAAATGCTTTTTTATTTCATGATATCTGACTTCATATTTAGAATACAGCTTTAGGTAGAAGACTATTAAACATACATTTAAAAAGAAATAATGCTTTTGCCTTTGTAACAAGGTATTTAAGGCAATTTAAACCCTCTAAACATTTATTTCTTCTGGTACTTTAGAAAGACACATTTTGTGTTGTGTAGGAGGATAAATCCACCTGTATTATTAGATCAGTTATTATAGCATACCTTTGAACATGGAACACTTAAACTTCTTTGTTGCTCTTACCTTGGATAGGCTGCTCTCAGATTCCAGGTGCCTCATCCAACTTGCCTGACTTGGGCTGTGTTGTTGATACTTGAAGGCATTTCTAACTGGGCAACCACTGTATAAATACAGAAGATGTGAATTAAGTCATTATGAAAACTCTTAAAGCCTTTTGCCTGCTTTCTTATGCATGCTTTTAGTCAGATAACCTTTCTAGCCTTTAAGATTGTTTTTTTCTTAAATGAAGCATTGCTAGTTTAGGCTCTATTATTTAATTAACATTAGGAGGGTTTTGGATGCTTGCAGTGGCTTGGTGGATGAGGTTTGCCACTTGGCTTAGACTGAATAACTTACCAGGAAAAGTGTAAGCTTAATATTAGAAGCAATTCTAAGCTTTTAAACAAATGAAGTCCTGATGATTGCAAAGAGACCTTTCAAATGTAAAATGGTCATAGATCAGTTTAACTTCATCTTAGTATAAACTGCTCCAGCTAGGTCAGCTGAAACCCTACAGAAACTGAGTAGACTGGGGCTTCTCTAAAATCACCAGATCTCAGGTCAGTTAATTCTGCTTGGGAGAGCATTTGTACAATAGTTCTATCACATGGTTTTCATTGGTATTAGAATTCTTCCCACAAATATATTGGGCCTTAATTTTGGGTCTGAACTGGTAAGTTTCTTTTTTTTGGATAAAATGCATTATTAATCTATCAAATAAGAAGTGATGACTAAGTAAGTTTCAGCTGAAGATTTTTTAGCAAGTGATGATATTACTGCTGCTGCCTTAGTATTTCTGCCTTAAGTAACAGTTAATTTCAATTGAGAAGATGCTTTTATTTAGAGCAATTTTGATGTCTTGTTGACAAGATGATAATTTAATTATTACTTTTTTATATGAATAGTGTTTGAAGGTTTCTGTCTTTTGTATTTGTGAAATAAAATCTCATATGCTAAGTGTTGTTTGCTAAATTACTTCAGAAATGGTTACTGTAATATAATTTAATTAATATAATTCTTCTTTTTGTTCTAAAGAATCTGGTGTATAAGAACACTGCTCATTTTTTTCTTTTCCAAACGGACAGAAAGAAATAGTAAGTACTTTTTCCTTTTTTTTTTTTTTGAATATGTAGCTAGTTGAGGATGATGCTTGCTATGATAATGTAAATGCTTTTGATCATGATCAAATGCTTTTGGCTTCCGGGAAGACAAGAGTAGCCTTTTAGTTGATACTGAAATTAGTAGTATTAGCTAAACTTTTTTCTACCACATAGTTCATGAAAGAGCAGGAAGGAAACTGCTTAATCTTTCACTTCACTTATAAAATGGTGCTAACTTTCTCCTGTCTTTGCATGTGTCAAAAGTGTAATGGAATACAATACGATGTAAAAGTAGGATCAAGGGGAAAGGAAGTATGAACAGTAGTAGTAGTTCCCTTGATACTTGCATCTCATAAGTATTCCTGCAGTCATCTGTTATCCTTATACAAAAGGGAAGAGATTTATAGCAGATGTGTCTAATTTATTTGTCAGGATATCTTTTCTCTCCCAAGTTCTCCAAAGCATACTTATGTTTTCCTGAGTGGGAAAGGTATAAGTGGGTGTTTTTCTGCTTTTTTGAGAGCTAAGGAAAATTGGAAGTCGTGTAACAAAACCAAGAAGTAATGGAGGTTTTCAAATATATATAAAAAGTTGTTAAATTTTGCATTAGAATGAATCTGCATGCTATTTAAGAACAGCATCTGTGGCACTTGTCTGCAGTAGTTAGAATTCATTTGAGACTTTCCTTGAAAGCAGTCCAGCCTGTAACAATATCTCATGGTGATGTGAGCAATAATACAGGCAAACCTCAGTGTTGCACTGTGTTTTATGACTTGCAGAGCAGCATGATGTATTTAATTTGTGACAGCTTACAAGTTAAACATCACTTTTAGAATTTTTCTTAAACCGAATGTTTGCATTTGATATGCAAGCACAGAACATATATTTTTATGTAGAAATAAAATAGTCCATATATTCTGTGGTGCTGTGTGATTCATTTCTAAGGTGAAATGAATGATTTGCATTTCATGGATAAATAAGAAAAAAAGTACATTTTTCTACTTTGCTTAAGTGTCTTTATTGCTGTTTTGAGCGTACAGGCAAGTCTGGTGCTTTTGTTGAACCTGTGTTTAAAGGGTTTAGTAGATGATAGAACATGCCAAAAAGGATTATTCCTGTGTGGTTCCAGAGACTGGATAAAAATGAAGTGTTTTACCTCAGAGATAAAAGTCCTATATTTGAAAAAGAAAATCGAATGATTTTGAAAAGAAAATAGAAAGCTATCAGCTAAGTTGCTCAAAACCAAATTTTTATTCTGGGATAAGTTAGTATAACATACTGAGACACTGGAGATGGTTATTTAATACAGTAAAACTCTGTGCTGGATAATCAGTATACATCAGGTTTGGGAATGATGCTGTGAATGAAGAAAATTTTAGCTAGATTCCAGGGAAGGTGATGCAGAGAGATGATGGAATTTCGGTTTTTAGGACTGGTTAGGCAAACGACTGTTAAAGATTTAGGCTGATCTGTCCCAAAGCTGGAGAAAATAAATGAGGTATATTGCAGATATTGACTTCTCTAGTATGATTTTTTTCTGTAGGTTTAATTAAGATGAGAGATGTTGGTTTCTTGAGAGTACTTTGCAGTAATTGCCATTTGGCCATGTTTAAGGGGCTGGTGTTTCTTGAGCTTCTTGTTGAGTACAGGAGGTAAAGTGATCAGAAAGAAACACCCACACTTGAAACTGGTGGCATTGCTTTGTGGAAGGCTATGCTTGAAGGTGTTCTAGGCATTTCTGTACCAAAAGCACTTGAAGTTTCTTGAGTAACCATTGATAGCTGGCTGTATTCTGCTGTTTATTTGGTTTCATGATACCACACTGCATTGCAATACAGTTTAAACTGTTAATCTGTGTGGGGCAATGTGTTGTAATATAAATGTAACATTCAGTGAAAGGAGGTAGTTTGGTAATTTGCAGATGCACACTTTCTGGAATTGTCCATCTTCTGTGGTCCATCCTAGGATTAAATATTGTCTTTTTCCATGTCTTATTAACAAATGGGGATGGGTGTAGTTACCCTTTTATTGTATAAATAATAACCTTTCAATTATGTGCATGCCAGTTTTAGTATTTTGCCCATTTAATGAAGAGGGGTATTTGATCAAAATGGATTTCTGCATTCTGGAAAAGTTCAAGTAATTATTTGTTCCCTTAATTTTAAGTAACAGTTTTCCTGAAGTAACTTTGAATGGTATGAAATATGTATTTATAAATAGTAAAAAAAAAAAAAAAAGTGTGTTTGGTTGGGTTTGTGTCTTGTAGTTCTATGAAGCTTTTTCTGTCTTTAAAAATGGGTAAGAATAGGTATATTTTTACAGGAAGTAAGCTGCCAGTGTTCAGTAAAGCTGAGAAAGGGTAAAAAGTTGTACAGTTTATTGTTAAAATCTTCTTGCTGTGAACAGAGATAGTAGAAAGCTAATTTGTTGAGAGAATATCTTCTGCATTAGGTGATGGTTTACTACAGTGAGTTTTCTGTGTGTGTCAAGCTCCAAACATTGACTTTCAGGAAAATCCCTCATGCTTTTGGCCTTTCTTCTTTCTCTTCCTCTTAGAGAGGTTAGCTGTTGTGCCTACTGTTTCAACAGTCTCTTAACATTTAGTAGTAAAATGACCTTCTGGTAGCTGTTCTTACAAAACTGGAGGCTTTGCTGTAGTCTGAGAATATAGAAAGGGGGAAATAGATTGAGCTTTGAAGCTTGGAATTGACCTGGCGTTTGAAACTAGTATGTGTTAAGAGGTTTATGTGAAATACTGAAGCCAGTAAATCTGGTACTCAGATATGCAAATGCTTAGACCTCAAGATTTTTTCTGTATTTTGAGTCATGAGATTAAATGTATTTGGTCCATTGTTGTACCAGTTTTAATGTAGGTCAAAGCAGGGCACTGGCTAGAATTGGTTTTCTTAATGAGGAAATGGTACATAAAAATTTTTAATAGTTATAACTGTAAAGTGATAACAGTGGGCTATAATTTATTTTAAGTGATTTATTTTCACATAAAAAGTCTAGTTATTTTATACCAGGTTTACTGATGTTTAGAGTTGATAGTGGTCAATGCATAATTTTTCCTGATATCTCAAGGTGAAGTCAATGTTTGGAGTGTGCTGAAATGAATTTATATTTGAAAACTAATGTATAATGTCCTTCTTTTAGATGATGCGCTGGAAGATTTAAAATCCCAAAAGAAAAAAATAGTAAGTAAAACTTCAAGAAAAAATGGTTGCTATGGTTCACTACAAATGGTGTATGCCAGATATTTGCACCAAACTTGATCAACAGTTAATCTCAGTAAGAAAAATTTAGGATGGACAAGATTCCAAGTCTTAGATAACTTGTCCTCTTAGTGAAGTTTGTGGCACTGAAAGCTGTTTCCTCTCTGTTTATTACTCCATAAGGAAGCTTGTTGAGAGAGGAAGTTGTTTTCTTACATGGTTGGCTTCACCTGCCTTGTAAGGCAAAACTTTAAAACAGCCACAACCCAAACACTCTCTGCCCCCCAACCCTACCTTGCCAAAGCAACTCCTTCTCCCTCCAGAAATGCCAAAAATTCTATTATGAATCTTTGTTATTAATGAGTTTCCCAAAGTGTTCGCCTCATACCTTCTGGATTTTGCCATGGTAGCTAAATTAATAAAAAACCCAGAACAAAGGTACCAAAGATGAGTTGGGTGAGAGTCTGTTATTATGTCATGATCTATGTTTTATCACTTTTAAAATGTAGATGTAAAAAAGATAACCTGTAACCGAATTATGTCATTGTCCTTTGGTAAAGAGGATTTGCTGATATTTAAATGGATGTGTCCTTTGCTTTTAGTGGTGCTACAAATGGATTTGAGAGACTTATATTTTCTAGGGACTAAAGACATAGGCATGACAACAATGTTAAGTTTATGAAAACTGCTTAACTGAAATCAGTTTATATTTCCAATTAACATAGTCATTTGGTAGCCTTAAAGGAAAAGTTCTTGAAGCAGAAAAGCACAGTGGAGAACAAAAGAGGTTTTGGAATCTTAAATGTGAAGTCTTCGTTTCAGTTTAAGTTTAGTTTTTTGTAATCATGAAAATCTTTTTTTATAGAACAACTAGTAATACTGAATTTTTGTGTGTGAGAAGCAATTAGGACAAAAGCCATTGAATAAAAGATTAGTCAGGAAGAACCTAAATGTGTATTTTGCATATGCAAAACATCAAAACAACATACTGTAGAAGAACCAAGATGAAACAATGCACAATACAAAAATGAAACAACTGCATAAATACTTCATAGACGAGAAAGAAATTGTAGTGTAACCATGGAGAATTTAAGTCTGGAAGTATAAATTGCCATGCAAGTCAAGCTTTAATCATTAAAGACAAACTTCTAAATAGGATTAGTGAAACTGAGTTCTGGGAAGTCCAATAATGTGTAAGTCAGCTATTTTTTAGAGTCTATGATTATCACTTGATCTTGTGGGTGCCTTGTTCCTAGCAAGGAACCAGAAACAGAGGACTTGCTGACCTCTTGAATCAGTGCAGTGTTGGTATTTTTTACTCAGAAGATGGACTCGGGAGGTTCATCATAATTTAAGATATTCAATTAAGCATTAAAATTAGATAATTATATATGAAACAGAACATGTAGAAATGAGCTGGAAGGAGATGCAGGTAACAAGAGAGAATATAATTAGTGTTTTAAATAAAAGCACTCAATCAATTGCATTCTATAAAATTTCATTTTGATAATACTCAGATTTGATTTTGTTTTGTTTGATTAACTTCCTTAAGGGTGCCTTTGGCTAATTTTTAGTAAAACAAAAATCAAGTGAAATAATGGGGAGAGAGGATTTTTTTTTCTTGTTGAATTCTGATTTGCTGGTGAGTTTCCAAATGGGATTAGTTACTAAGAAATGTACATTGTGATTCTCAAAGTATTTAGGATAAGTAAATTATGTGTTTCCTGTTTATTTCTAATGCAAATTGTTGTCTAGGCACTGAGCCTGCTGCAACATCTGTGCTTTTTCACTTTGCAGTCAGCTACCTAATTGCTGGATAAATCTTACATTGAAGACAATTGTCCTTTTGAAAAATGTTACAGTAGACTTGTGTTTTACAGTCATGTGGCCCACCTTTTCCCTGCAGACATTACTTGTGTGCTGAAGGGAGATAAGGTGGTTACAGGGCTTACCTGTAAATGGTGTGAGCTCCTCACATGCTGTAATGCCCTGGTGCATTTGCAGTGACTGCTCAATAGAAATTAATTTCTGTCTAACTTATCTTCTGGCTTTGGTGACATAGTCATATGTATACTCATGTGGGTAAAATACTTGACAAATACAGATACTTCATCTGGAAATTGCCATTAGTATTGTCTATCCTGTACTTCGACTCAAAGTTTGTGTAATACTTATTTCTCACAGAACTGACTATGCTGGTTTTCTCCTAGTGAATACTTTAAAGCTTGTTCAGTTATTAACTGGGGGTAGGGATGAAGTTAATCAGCTGTAATCAAGGCACTACTTCAAGATACAACTTTGTTTCCCTCCTCGATCATAAGGAGGGATGCTGTGGTTGTGTTCGTGACTGTTTAGCTGTGATTTTGTCTCAGAGTTTCTCAGTTAATGAGGATGTCAGCCCTTAAGCCTGAGCATGGGTAGATGAGCAAGTTCAGAGGGTTAAGCATATTAAAGCAAGGGCACAGGACATGTATTAAGCTGATATAACTGGGAATTAGTGGGGAGTTTACCTGGAACAGCAGTCTTAAAGATGGGATAATTCTTAGCCTGAGGACAAAGTTGTGAAGCTAGTATAGTAATTACCATGCTAATTTTAGAATTAAACTTTGCTGAAGCTTGCTCAGCTACTCTCAATACTAGGCTAAGTGTAATATTAGACTTTGACAGACTTCCAAGCCATTTCAGGTAAGAGTTTAGAAATTGCATCTGTTAATCTAGGAAAAAATACCCAGCTATTCTGATTTCAAGGCTGTCTTGGAGTTATGTTAGTAATGGGAAGAAAATGCAGCATATGAGTTCTGTTACTCAAATTAATTACTCTTTAATCAACTTTGTCTTCAGCCTTCTAGGTGTAGACAACCATTGATATTTTGATAACTTTAGTATGTGATAAAAACTCTGCTAGGAGTTGGTTCTTGTGTAAGCCCAGTTTTGTCTAACTGGTAAATTCTAGAGTACTGAAAATAGGTGACTGGAAACTCAAAATACAGTTTAAAATCATATTTACTGACAAAGGGTCAGTTACCTTGGTGGTTTTAACACTGGCACGGATCTGTTCAGAGAATACTTAATTACTGTGACTTAAATGATGTATTTCCAATTTTAATGAAACTTTTGCTACATGTACTGGTATATTTTAAATGGTAGACTGATGAGTTTCATGGCTTTGTGTGAATATTAAGAAAGACCTCCTCGTAGTTGGAGGTAAGTAATTCTCAATTTATGAACTCGCGCAGTAGTATGGTGAATAAGAGTGGTTTGCACCATGCTAGTACTCAAGTCTTTGGTTGCTAAATTGCCGTTACAAGAAGCTTGAAATACATTACTCATACTATGCAATTTAAGCAGCTGATGTCATTCCCACAGGAATTTTGTTTGGTTGCCTGTTGGGAAGGAGTTCATCCATACAATTGTTCATAGGAAGAGAATGTGATACCGTGCTTCTTTATTAATATCTGATTAATTCCATGAAAAAATCATGCTTAGGCTGGTATTACTGTCTTAGGAGTTCACTTGTGATTTGGGTTGCTCAGCATTATAATTTCATTGATAAGGATAGACTATGTGTTAGCCCTTGGCAGAAAGTAGAAAATGATTTTGTAGGAGAAGTTTTGGATCTCAGAGAAGACTTTATTATGGAAAAAGAGTAAGGTGTTGAGCAATTTGCTGTGTTAGTGCTCAGGATCAAGTTAACCCTTTCAAGATTATGCTTCAGGATGGTGAATGTTCCAGAAGTCAGTGTCTTGGTTTGTGTTCATAAATGAGCTTCCTATGTTGGCACAAAAGCCAGTTTTCTCTGCTATGCAATCACAGAAGTAGTATTTAAATTTTACACAAGCTCTTACTTTCTTCTGGTACTTACTGTTTTGCTCACAGTAAGTAAACCTGGTCCTTTTTGATTCTTTATTTGGTATTGTCAGCCAAATTTCAATTTACTTTAGAAAAGTATACTCTCTAAGTGAAAGCATGAGAAATGTGAATGTGCCTGTAGAAATCCCGACAATTTCTACATATTTTCAATAAATTTGTAAAGACTCAATTGTGATACTGAATTCTTGTTCAGATTCAGCTTTACTAGAATTTTAAAGCTATATATGAATTTCAAAATATGAAGAGTAACTCGTTGAATTATCCAAAAACTATGTAATGTGGGGGATAACTTCAACATCTGAATCTTGTGGTGAGAATGGAATTATGTTTCAAAATAATGTTACTGTTTTTGCAAAACTTATGTATCCACAAATAGCTACTATACTATCTAATACTTCTGTGGCAAGAAGTGCTTTAGATAAAGAAAGTGTCAAGTGATGGTGGAGCATTCTGGTTTTTCTCTCCCCTAAAGGTCACTTTGTCCTGCAGAAAGTTATTACTCATTTTTCTTTTTGGCTATACAGACAATAGTATACATTTTATGTTCATTGATGTGAAGTGAATTGGGTTTTTAAAATTTTGATTTGGCAGACAAATACTAGCACTGACTGTTAAAGCTTCCCCACTTTACAGCTTCACCTCACTAGCCTTACCCCTTTGTATAAAAATCTGTCTTACAGTTTTTACTTCTATAAGCAATAAATACTTTATTTTTCCTATTAGGTCATTAATTCTGCCCTTATTGCACTGTGTGGCATTTGTTTTACAAAGTTAGTGGGTTAACTCCAAAGTGATGCTGAAATACAAGTCCAGGAAATTGATTTTTACTTCCTTCTTCACTCCCTTTTGTTTCAACAGTCCTTAATTAACAGCCTGGATAGTATTCCTTGCCTCAAACTTCAAGAAATATGTGGAGGAGTGAGTGTTAAATGAATACACAGTAGCCATTAAACAGGGTGAATTTTTATTTAGCTTCTGTGGTCTATTTGCAATCCTGAGGTCTGTCTAAATGCAAAACTCCTGCACAGTCTGTGTATGCACAATGGCTGAAACTTTAGTTTCTCACTAGCTAAATAATGGCATAAAATTCATGTTAACCTGCACCATTTGTTATTTTAGCAGTGATAAATGAGTTTGAGAGAATTTAATTTTTTGACCACTGACCTTTTCAGTTTTGCAGTTTATGCCAACAGCAAACTTCAGAACAAACAAAGTCGCCACTTTTAGCTGAACATGGCCATTAGTCAGCATATCTGGGAAGAAAGGTCTGCTTAAGATACTGTAAAATGTATTATAATTTCTATCCATGTTAGGTATTTGTCATAACTTCAGCTATCTCAGTTTCATAGTTAAGCTGCTTCTGATGTTGGCTGTTAACCACTAAAATGATACTTTACTAGTGATTACTTTTTTAAATTAAGCCCATGTATTAGCTATAAAGCCACTTGAGTGCATTGTAAATAAAACGCTGTAATAATGAAGTGCTTTAATTACACTCCCTAAAGTATGCATAGTTCTCAGTAAATTTTTTATTTAAATTCTTAACGTGTTCCTTTTTTCTGAAAAGCAGTTTGAATTGCTGTAAAGATGTAGATCCAGCCTTTAAAGTTATTTGAGCAAATTCCGTGGCTATTCTCTAGTTAGTGAGTTTTCACAGCATTTGCAGCAAGCTAATTGCTTCTGCTAATAAATAATCTAAAATCGATGCTGACAGCAGTTAATTGGCACAGGGACTTTATTCTGTAAAGCACTTGGCTAACGACCTTCCTTAAATTAATAGCATTAAGTGCTATGAGGAAATAAATCTAAGGAATTGCCTGTCATTTGCTTGTCATGTCTAATAACTTCCAATAATGATGGCTGATAGATTTTTGCACATTCCATTATTGAAGTTGGTGCTTGTAATTATTCTCCTCATTATATGTAAACAATTAGCAATATTTGGTGTTTCCTTGCAATAAGGCTGTTAAGTACAAGTAGTCCATTAGAGTTTGGAAACTGTTTTTGAAAGCAAAATTCATTTTCCATTGAATACAGCAAATCCTCAGGTATCTGAAAATGCTACTGGTTCATGGATGAGCTTTGCCTTTTGGTAATGTTGATTAGATGCTTCTAAATGGGAGGCTGTGGTGGGGGGAAATACTTTGAAAAATTATCTATTGATGTGTGGAACCTTTCTGTTTCCAGCTTGAGGAAGTAATGGAAAAGGAAACCTACAAGAATGCTAAACTAATCCTTGAAAGGTTTGATCCGGAATCAAGTGCAAAGGTGAGTCTTGTTATTGATACTGATGTAATATGAAAGGTACTATGGAGCTGAGCATTCAGATAATGTTATTTATCATTAATTGGCAGGAGACTGAGCTACCATCTGCTGCAACATCTGCAACCCCAAGACCTGGACAAGGTAATAGCCCTGTAAAACGGGTGCTCTTTAGCATAGATACTCATCTTTCACAGTAATTTCTAGTCTAGAAGTCTGTCTATGATAAAATTTGTAGATCAATTGACCTCTATTTAGGGTTAATAGACTGTTCATTAGGCTATGCCCATTACTGTTCTGTATTTTTCAGGCAAGGGATCTATTACTAAAGCCTGATGTTCTAGAGAGCAGGATATTTAATGCTGCTTGATGTTAAAGCTGAGAGAAAACTAACTTCTTGTGGCATACTTGCAGCTTTTGTAGAATACTAAGGTGTGTTCAATTCTTGTGTAATGTTCATTGACTTCGTTTTTCAATTGAGTTTCTATTTATGGCTAGTTAGACCTTTCCTAATGCCATGCTTAAGCTACATCTATTTGCTGCCCAGAGAGGAATAAGAAGCTGGTGCATAATTCAACTATTTTCTAGTTGCAAAGAATGGACAGTTCTTTACTGCTTTACATTGTTCCATTTAAAGGTGCCATTGAATAAAATAAACTAGAAAAGCTTGAATGTGTTTCAAGGAAGCCTTGTTTCTAGATTGCCCACACAACTTTCAAAACTCAACAGATCTCACACACAGTAGAATGCTTACATTAAAAATGTGATATTTTTGCAAATATTTATGCAGACAGACAACTATTAATTTTTGTTAAGGTTGGGTGTAGTATGCTGTAGTTGAATGGAAAATGCTTGTATGAACAGAGTATAGAGGCTGCCTGGTACTCTAATACTGAGGATTGTACTCACACTTTAAGACCAATCTTTGTCACTAACTTGCTGTTATAACCTGAAAGGGCTGATGCTCAAAATAAACTGCAGAATCTGCTATGCACAGTTTTTCATAAAATACAGATTGCTTTAGAATTTAGTATTAGAATTGTCAACTTTGTGTTTAACTCTTGTGGGTGACCAAAATTCTATTTTTCCCATTTTTCACTTGAAGTACTTGTTTTGCTCAGTGCAGAGCACCTGGATTTACTAACAAAGGTGCTTATAAGCTGCATCATCAAATGCTCTGTTTTGTTCTTCTTGCTTAGCTTTAAATTGCCATGAAAATACTTTAAAACTATCCCTACTTGTTGACATTGACAGTGAATAGTTGCAGTGCAGTACCTCAATAGTGAAGCTTTAATCTCTTCTGTTGTCTTAGACACAACAGCTTTTTTTCAAGTTTGCTCAAGTTACCTGTCTTTCCTGTGCTCCATTTCTGCAGCATTCATAGTTTTGTTCAGGCGGAAGGGCTATTCTGACACCCTGTTCTTTTCTCTGCCTTAATACAGCTCGTGGGTGGTTGCCAAGAATTTTCTGCTAAACCTGTAATGTGTAGGTAGTCTGGTTTTAGCTCTTTTTAAACTCTTTATAAAATTCATCCTTGTTGAGCTATGTTAGAAATCACTCCTGCAGTCCAGTAGTAGGGTGACAGATCTGTTTGCAGAATGCAAGTAACATTGACCAGGGGATGAAACTGCCTGGAAATGCGTTTCTGTATAGAAATCTGCAGATAATTGGCTATAAATTAAACAGTGGTAAGTCTTTAGTCACTCTGACTTTATGAAGAGAGAGCAACACCAGTTTAGAAACTCCTTAGGAGGTACATGACTTATCTCTTCCCCTCTACCCAGGCTGTGTAAGGAGCAGTGGTGAGAAGTGCGTTGGTCAGTGTCTGTTAATTAGTCTGGTGCATGTTTGGGTTTCCAAAGTGTAGTGCCCCTGCTTTTGATCCAGTCAGACAAAAGCAGATCAGCTGGATCCAGCCTATGCTGTGTTGTGTTGATTGTGTCTTGACTGTTAATAGACGGGCTGGGAGGGAGAGGTTCTGGGAGAATTAGAGTTATTTCTGAGAGCCAGTCAGTGTAGGCTGTGGTCTATGTTAATAGGTGTGGTATGAACAGATATGTGAAACAGTTGTGCCTGAGGAGTTTGCCCAGGCTATCTGTGCTTAGAACTTTTTATTTAGAGCTAGGTGTAAATTGGTCTCATGGGGTTGGTGGAAGGAATCTTTCAGTACAGTTTAATTTGCAAAGAGTGCTCTCTGAGACTGTCATGGTGTGTGAACCAATAACTTCTAAGTGGGAACACAACTGAGAAAATGTACAATTCCCTTTCAAACAGATTCAACCTTTTGGGGTGCATGGACATTCTTGCTTGATCTTGAATAAAAGTGTAGTTTAGCATTGAAAGGATTTTGGAAAATAAATTTTGTAAATTGTCATGGCTTATGATTGGATTTTATGATCTTAAAAGTCTTTTCCAACCTAATTGATTCTATGAGTCAATGTAAATTTTTTCATATGCAGCACAATTTTATTTTAATTTGTCTGATCTGTTCTCTAACACATTGAATTTGGAATTGGTGCAGCTTTTTATCCCCATTTAAGTAGTTAGTCAGACTATTGTAGTTTGGAGGTGCGTTATAGTTAAAGAGGGACAAGCTGTGCTTGCCTTTGGTTTGTGAAATTATGGAGGCTTAATTTCCAAATAGAGTTTACTTACCAAATAATTCTTCTTATATTCAGTAATTATTTCAATTTTTAGCTATCAAAAAACCTACTAGCTTATTGCTGTTCATGCTAAATATCTGCCAAAAATGAATATTAGCTTGTGTTCTGTGCAGTATATAACTTACTGTAACTAGATGACACCTTTATGTGGTTGTAGTATAATTTGCTGTATGTAGTATGTGGTAGAATTAGAGTGGTTTGGAATAATAAAATACCTATAAGTAACGTAACATTAAAGCTTCCCTGATCTTCTCTTTGCTTGCTTTGGGCACAAGCTAGCCAAGCAACAGAACTCATTTTCTTGAGCACTGTAATGGAGTCTTTTTGAAAAGATGATAAACAGTTACTGATACATAATCAAGTTGGACAATGTTGTGTATGAGGCAGTTGATGAAAGGTTAGTTTGTTTGTATGGTTTTTACTTACTGGTTGAAATGAATAAGCTTGCACATCATACTGATTGGTACAAAGGTTTAATCAGTATTGCGTAATAGTTGATTCCCAGGAAAACAACTGGTAGCAGCCCAATTTTCCTGTGTTTAGCTCTTCTTGCAGTTTTTGTGATTTTGACATGCACTGCTGAACTAAGTAATGGTAGTTTTAACAGATGAAATAGCTCAATCTTGTGTTTGGCATAAAAAACATCACAAAATCCAGAAGGAAAGGAATTTGAAAATTTAAGTGCAGTTTTATCTCTTCAGAAATGTTTTTTGAGGGGTACAGTTAATGAATATATACTTTAGTACTTTGGCCATAGAGAAAAATAGGGTAAGTGTATAATTTCAGTGAAATATTTATCAGCAATATTCTGTTGTTGGTACCTGCTCTTTCATTTACTATGACTGCTAGCAGGGGTGTATTGTAAATGAGATCACTCTGTGACCTGAATTAAAAATGATGCAATAGAAGATGGTTGCAGGCTGTGGGAATGGATATAGGCATGAGGAGGAAGGAAGAAAATGCTTGGCTGGTCTTCAATACTAAAGCCAACAAGTTACGTAAACTATATATTGATTTGCAGTGTAATGTAGTGCTCTCTGAAAATAATGTTTCTCTACAAAAATCAAGGTGTTTTGAAGTGAGGAAAAAATAAAATAGTGATGCTTGTAAACATGAAACATGTCACTGCCTCACCACTGCAGTAGTGTAATAGTCTTTAAGAGCTCATACTGAATCATGAGTTGAGTAGATGCCTCTTAAGTAATGTGTCTGCTTATGTCTGAAGTGTCCAATGCTGTTAACTGCAGAATTTGAACTGTAGTGTGTTTGGAGAATAAAAGTTCTATTTTTAATCTATTCATCTGTCTTCATGCTGTTGACTTCTGGATACACAAATATCATTACTGAAGAAAATCCTTGGAAAATGTCAAAACTTCATTAAAACTACATCAGCAGTAGCTGTAAATTGTGTTAGTGTTGAGATCAGTGGACATGTTTCTTAGCTAAGTTGTGCAACTTGGAATTATGGAAATCTGGAACTTTGCAAAAGGCTCATTTTTAATACATTGCATGTTAAGGCAATTTGAGAAGTATATAGATCATATTCAGTAACTTCAGAAGAATATTAGGGCTGTGGAAGTGCAGGGCAGGAATTAGGGGAGTTAGTGGGTAAAGGATCTGTATGTGATACTAAAATGATGAGACAGGGCTGTACTCTCCTTGTCCATGATAATGCATTTATGGATCCTGGGGATGGTATCAGGAATGTAAGCATCAGAAATCCAGGTTTGTGTGTTGTCACTGAATAACATCTACAGCCAATCTATGAAGGGCAATACTGGAATGGATGGGCTGTTGCTTGTGCCGAGGAGAGCATTTCTCACTTTCTCATAATGCAGATTCTGGTGACTTCTCTTACTTGGGGAGCAGCAGAGGGTTGGCAAGTTCTCTTAAGTATGAATCACAGAATAGAATGAAAGCCAAGTGAACTTCTAAGTGAAGGGGGAAAAGAGGCATTGTAAATAACCCAGTATTTTGTGGAAACTAGCAATGAGTCTTGCATTCTTAACTCTGTAATGAAACTAAAACTACTGAAGCATATCTCTCTAATACTTACTGTAAAGTACTGGTTCAGCATCTTTATAGGAACAGAAATATGGGGAAAGAGTCATTAAAGTAGCAGTATCTTTTAATTGAAAGTAGTTTAAAGAAGACTTGCCAAAAATGACCCCTCAGAAGGAGTAGGCAAAAGGGGCAAAGCTCTTGCAGGCGGCACAGAAATTGCTTAGAAACTGTATTATGGGTTCAGAATAAATGTGAATATAGCCATGACCTATTGAAACAGATGCAATACTCTTAAACAATTAATATGCTTAAACCACATGATCTAGAAAGACAGCCTTCAAAATGTAGAAGTAACATCCATATGTAGAATTTACAGTAATGGTCTTGGACATTTTTCTGTGTGAAACAATATTAAAGAAGGTTTCATAATTAAAAAAGAATGGACTGAGATGTCTTTGCAGATGTTTAAAATGATCTTGGAACAAGTGGAATTAGGTTTTATATTTTTCACTCATTTTTTGTACATATGTGGACCTGAGAAGATTTGAGAAATCGCATACCTTTTAGCTTAAATTTTGAAACTAACACATGACTGGAAACTATAATGCAAACTTGGGTTTTAATGATGGGTTTTAATCAATATTTTGTATTTGGAGATGGGCCATGCCTGTTAGTCAGATGGCATAGAGAGAATGCAGTTATCCTAGTGTAGTAAAACTGGAAAGGTTACTTCTTACGGCTCTCACAAAAAAGATCTTGAAGGCATGTGAATGGGGAGGTTCATCATAAATGAATTCTTACTTCATATAAAACTCTCAATACAGGAGCAATTTTCAAACCAGAAGCAAGTCACTAAGGAAGTGCTGATGGAATTTCTGCAACTACCTCACCAATTAATCCCAGTTGCCAGATTCTGAACAGCTGAAATAGTGAGGGGGCAAACATACTTGTTAAAATCAAGTTAAAATCCAGAACCTTCAGACTCATTGACTGATGTAATTTGGCTGATGAAGTTGTGTGAAGTAGTGCAGCCATGCACATAGTGTGGCAGGGGAAAAGTGGTGATTTGTTCTGCCTTGTAGGAAACTTAACTAGATGTTTTTTTAGTAAGACTGTAGTTTTTAAACTTGTAGTTTTTAAAGTAGCAATTCCAAAGAATTTTTAATTCTTTCTTCTGTTGCGTATTAATCTTATTTATATGTACAGATAAGTAGGCAAGACGATAACCTATGTATGTAGCAATTTTCATGGCACTGGATTGGCTGTATTCCCACAGAACTGTTACATTTGACCTAGTGCTTCAGTGATAGCAGCTCTTTTTTAGCTGGTGCCAGCTGACTTCGCATGCTTACCTCCTCCAGCCACAGCAGGAGCTTAGCATGCTGGTGTTCTGCTTTTGGGAACAGGGATCATTCCTTCAGACTCAGCACACCCATCTTCAGTGGCTGGTTGCCAGCGGACCTGGAAACTGCCTGCTAAGCATTTAAACTCTTCCAACGTGACACAAAGTCAGCAGATAAAATCTCTCTAATCTTGAGACTCGTGGAAGTGATTTTAAAGTCCAAATGTAGTGTTAAATTCCATTTGTTGTGGAAGAAGACATGCAAGCTGCTTCAAAGTGATGTGGTGCTGTACACTAGCTCTATAGGGTATTACAGCCTTAGCTGTGGGTGTTATTGGGGTGTCCCCTGTACAGACTAGCCTGCTACTTGTTAACCATGTAAATAACAGTGGACCTAAAGCAATGGTTACATTTCTGTTTGATTTGTCGCAATAGTGTGTGAACCTCAGGCCAGCATTCAAACCATGGTATGTTACTCTGGTGATATTTGGCTTCATGTAAGACAACTCAGAAAGTGTATTAAGTTTTTCATGATTGTGATTTAATAGTAGCTGGTAGTGGTGTGAGAAGAGGTAAAAGCAGGGTCGTATTCTGGCAGAGCCCATTCTTGCTTTGTGAGAATCCATGCAGGTGGGGTAATGGGGTTACTGAAACAGTCAGTGAAACTATATCACCTGAATGAAGCATTTCCTTTTCTTCTGGTTTTAGAGTGGTTTCATTTATCCAATCTGAATTTTTTTTTCATAACTCTGGGCATGTAACCTGAGCATATTAGATAGTGAACGAATAGTTTTGGTCCCACCGAAAGCTAAATACTTGAAAGCATTTTTAAGCCATGGAGTAAAAAGTGGTCAATTCTATACATTGTAGTTTGAGTCTAGCTGTTTGTATGTCCAGTGTTCTGCCTTAGCAGATACTTTGTGATTCTGTTCTCTAATTTCCTTCTAGAAGATTTTTGCCTGCAGTATTTAACAGTTATGATAATTGAAATATAGTATTCTATCTGGTTTTTACTTGTGTGGTATTTACTTCTATAAGCTGAATGCTCAGCTGATGGTGTTTAGTTTTAGACCTTCCTGGTTTTGTTTGATTCTGTAATTTGCTAATTGGTATAACAATATTAATGCACTTTTACTAATATCTTGCTTATGCTAGATATTAAATGTATTATGTACATATTCTTGTCAGAAATTCGTCAGAGGACTGCAGCTCAAAGAAATTCTTCTACACCCCCACCTGCAACTCCTAAACAAGGCTCTCCTAAGTCCCCTGTTCCAGCATCTCCTAACCTGCAGAAGGAGGGCCCAGCTCTGAGCGGGCTCCCGGAAAGAGCTGCTGCGCCATCCTTGCAATCCAATGTTTTACCACGGCGCCCTGGATCCCCTGCTACTTCAGTGCCTGGAATGGGTAAACACAGCACTTAATGTTATTTACAGTTTATATTGTTTTCTCTGGTTACCAATAAAAGAGGCCATTTTCAGACAGTATGGAAATGGCATTTCATTTGGAAATAGCAGAGCAGTTATCTGATTAAGCAGGAGTTCCATATTCAATTAGCCATAACTCTTTACAGCTGGCACCTTTTGATGCTGAAACCTATTGCCTGAGCTCATTTAACTGTTATGGCTTCTTTGTTTAAATGGCAATAAAACTTTGCAGTATTCTGTAGGCAACAATATAGCATACCTTTTTATGTTCTTAGTTTAGAAGAGCTCTATGCTTGTATAAATCAGGTGCAGAGGAGAACACTTTCAGAATACATTCATGCTTCTCACTAAACCCTGCACATATTTTTTTTAACATGGATCTTGACATTTATTTAAATTCTTACTCTAGAAGGTATAGTCATGCAGCCTATACTCATAGATTAAAGTGTAGAATACCAAATACAACAGAAAAGTTGTCTGTGTTGTAGCTGAATACTAAAAGGCATTGTTGTTTTAGTACAAGAGTCCAAAGTTTAGCAACAGGTTGAAATCTGGTAGGAATGAGTAGTCCTTAAAATTTGGTTTTTCCCTTGATTTCCTGTTTGGTGTTCAGATGGGATGGACTTCTAATGAATAGAATATGAACTAAATTGCATTGGAAGGATTGCAAAATTTGAGAGTTTTGGGTGGGCAGCACTGTTCTCATTTTCCTTGTGGGTGGTAAAGCTGTGTGTGGGTTTGTGCCAAGCCTTTCATTCTTCGTGGGACGGTTGTCAAGTTGGATCACAAGGCAAGAAAGGAGATGAAATGCTGTCTTGAAAATAGAAGGGACGCAACTTGCCAAGAATCTCATGAGCACCAGTTTAACGTGGAGTTGTTCTTTGCTCTATGTACAGGGATCAAGAATATTTTTCTCTGCCCTGTGTTCCTGATTTTTACTTGAAACTACTTAAGTCTTACTGTTGTCCTTCCTTACTAACTCCATGATACAATCAAAAAGTAAAGCTGTGCTCTCTAAGCTCCTGGGAAGCTGAATGTTAAAATGCCTTTTCCTGTTGTTTAGTCTAGTGGAATAAAGTTGTCATGGAAAGTTCTGATCTCCTTTCTCTGTAGAGTCCATTAAGGCTTATTTGATGTTAGTAATTCTTTACCTGTGTTATGAAGCTGCTAAATTTGTTTTTATCCCTGAAGTGAACTGTAAAGGCAAGTTATTAGTAAGTCTTGATTATCTTGAAGTACCAGAAATTAGCTTCTTGCACCAGGAAATTGGTCATTTGTTTGCAAACCACATTTACTGGTATCTGATTACCAAAAATTCCATAATGAGTTTAAAATTGCATGCTCCTTTTTAAGGAAGCTGACTGTAGAATAAAGTATTAGCTGTATAATAGCTTTATTCTTAGGGGAAGATTCAGGCACGTTGAATAAGCTGGATGAAATTCAGCCTTTACTGCATAAATGTTTTAGAGGAAGAAGGAAAATAAAGTAACTGACTCGTTTGAAAGGACAGTTGCCAATATTTAAATTTTTTAATGTAGTGTTTGTGATAATGCCTTACAGGCACTTTTCCCCACTAAATAACTGGAATTTTGACTTACATGTTACTTTGCCATAGATAACAATGGCAGCCACTGCAATTGTCAGTCAATATGGAAGCTCTCTCTTTTCTTGAATTTCCCCAAACCTTTGAGGCATATAAAAATCTCAGTTATGTAGCTGTAGTGAAAAGTTCATAAATTCAGTATCTATAAGAATAATATGGCATCTGAGTTTATGCTTGGCCTGCAACAAATATGAATAGCCTTAATTATCTCTATTTTACAGAAGATTAATAATTCATTTTTGTTATACTATATTTTGTAGGGGAGAATCAATTTAACGTGTATTACCACAGAGCTCCCATATGTTTGGAAATTAATAACCAGCAGGTAGTTGAGAGTTTGCCAAGCTTTGCAAAAGTGACCAGTCTTTCTACAATGATTGCTTTTGATGTTTGTATTAATTACTGGTGTCCATAACAGCATGAGAACCAAGATGGTTGGTTTGAGTTATTAGTAGGCAGGTAATTGGAGTTGTTGATGGAATGTGTTGTGATGTTTCATTCTACTTTATTTAATTTTTGCTTTGGTTACTGACTTTTAGAAACTTCATATATTGGTGATTTACAAGTTATATGAAAACTTGGTCTTCTGAATAAGGGCCTAAGTTAATATTTGAGTGTAAACCAGGTATTCATAAAATTATTCTAAGGCTTTAATTTTATTGCAGTATCAGCCTTTTTGATGGAAGTATTGGATCTTTCAGGTTTTTGTAAATCTCTAGGAAATGAATTTTACCTGACCTCTATTTTGGATAGCTTTAGCAGAATACAATTTATATTGCACTGAATTTATTCTGTCTTGCTGCTGGGACAGTTTTCTTGGTCTAGGTTCCCACTTGTGGACAGAATACAGGGATAACTTGGAAATACATTCACTGATTCTTATCTCCTGGATTAATTTCTCTTGTTTGTGAAAGTACGGCCTATTTTAAAAACATTTGTGTTGAGTATGGATTTTCTTTGTACTTAAGTGATGGGTTGTAAATTGCAGTATTTTCTGGATGAGTTTTCATGTTCTCCTAAAGATTAGGATCTCTTCATTCTGGTGGCCAGTGACAGGGCCCAAAGAAATGGCACAAAGCTGAGCTGGAGAGGTTTAGGTTAGGTATCAGAAAAAGGTTTTTCACCCCGAGCCCTGTCATGGGCTCCCCATGGAAGTGGTCACAGCACCAAGCCTGACAGAGTTCAAGAGTTTGGACTGTGCTCTCAGGTACATGGTGTGATTTTTGGGGTGGCCTGTGCAGGGCCAGGAATTGGACTCAATGATTGAGATGGGTCCCTTCCTAGTCGGCATATTCTGTGAATACTCTGCCTAGGAGGTACATGTTACTTCTCTGTGTATGTTTATCTGGGTGCTGGAAGCTAGGACTGTGCATGTCCTGATCCTGTCTCTGGCTAAGTTGCTATAAGAAAGTGAAATCTAAACAATCCCAAAAAGCTTGAAGTCAACTGTTTTTAACACAGTAGCTTTCAATTAAATGTTCTTCTGAATTAATTCAACATACTAACAAACTGTACTCTCTTAGTTGTCCTTTGTTTGGATTTTTAAAAAATCCTATTTTGAATTTTTAGACAGTGTATTCAATCTGTTTTACTTTTGAATATTGAGACAATGATTTTAGTTTGTGTTACCCTTTAGCTTCCTCTTTGTTTATTGGTCATTATGGGGGATTCTGTGAAACATACCTCAAGAAGAACACTGGAAACATACAGCAAATTGAAAAGAGAATTGTTGGCTGACTTCTGTAGTCACTAAAGGCTGTCTTTTAAGCCATGATGTTTCTCTGTTTGTTTTTACTGGATGGAATGAGAAGAGTTATAAGCCAGAACTCTTCTCAGAGAAAGCACTGGTTTCTTTTTGCACCTTCAGTATTTCATTTCCATGAATTACATATACTTAGTTCATACAGGGCTTCAGGTTGCCATATGCTTATCTCAGGATGAAACCTGCTATTACTCACTGATTTCTTTTTTTTGTCTAACCTTCTTAGCTATCTTGAGCTTGCATAGGACTTTTGCATTTTTAAAAGTAATTTTGTCAATGGTTTAAACCAAGTCTTGTTTGCAAGGGGTCACAATTTTGTCTTGGAGTGGCTTGAAGCCGAACCATTTTGTCCCAGTTGGAGAGTTCTGAGAGACTGGTTCATTGTCCTACTCAAACATTGTTTAGTTAGTTTTGTGGACTTTGAATGTAATTCATAAAGGTGTTATGGGAATAGGTTTTAAGTGTTCTCCTCTCTTCCCCCAAGTGCTGCATTATCTTACAGTCAGGACTGTTTGTTGAAAGTACTGTAACATAATACTTCCTGTGCTTAAATGTAAAATGTTTCCTCTCCATACTTGGTTACTTGAATGGTCTCATTGGAATGGCTCAGGCTGGAGTTTCTTACATTAGGCCTAGCTTATTCTGTTTTAAGGCTGCAAGAGAAAGGAGATATAAGAACTCAAAGCTATAGAAATGGAAATTGGTAGTTTGCAGTGGTCTTGTACAATGGACAACTAGATGTTTCAAAACTTTGTGGAAGGAGAAACTTGTGCAGGTGTTCTGGTTTAACTGCTGTATGTAGAGGTGAAAAAGAACCAACCGTGGCTCTTACCTGCTCTTTAAGGAGTTCCATTTTGATAGTAGTTTGTTAAACACATGGAAGAAATAGTATGTTTATAGTGGCTTTCTGGCTTCTTCGATTAAGCATAAATCTGAAAGCATCCAACTTGTCATTAAATGTGGGATTACCAACATGACAAACAGCTGGACAGGTTTAATGTATAGACTCAGTGCACACTGAGAGTATGCTCATGTAATATAATAATTACACAGAAACCAGGGGGTGTTTCT
Source organism: Camarhynchus parvulus (assembly GCF_901933205.1). Classification (NCBI taxonomy): domain Eukaryota; kingdom Metazoa; phylum Chordata; class Aves; order Passeriformes; family Thraupidae; genus Camarhynchus; species Camarhynchus parvulus. The sequence continues at coordinate 16,334,828 of NC_044577.1, forward strand.
GTGGTGGCACCTTCATAAAATCATAGAATGGTTTGGATTTTAAGGGATCTTAAAGATAATCTCTTTGAAACCACCATGCCATGGACAGGACACCTTCTGGCACACCAGGTTGCCCTGATCTCTGGTTCTTCTACTGTTGCCACTGATTTTGGCAGATTTATTGGTGTAAAGTACAACGGTAATTTTGCAGAGTTGAGTGTACATGAAGATAACTTAGTTAATTTGTTCTTTCTTAAAAAGCCTCTATTTGTTAACAATTGAATACTATTGATACGTTAAGTTTGTTAGAAATTATAAATTTAATTACATGTCCAAGGTGTAAAAATGGAATGATTTAATAAAATTATAAGCTAAAGGAGCAGCAGAAGAATTTTGAGCTACTGTGGGTTGAAGAATCTTACAGCTTTCCTAGTGGACTAAGAAATATATCCATGTATATTAAGTAGATGTAATTATTTTGTTACACTAGCACATGCAATAAAATATAATATTTATACAGTAGAAAATAATTTTGATATAATTTATGTTCTAGGTCTTCATCCTCCAGGCCCTCCTTTGGCAAGACCTGTTCTTCCTCGAGAAAGAGGAGTTGTGGATAGAGTTATTGAATATTTGGTTGGTGATGGTCCTCAGAACAGGTAAATGTTCTTTAAGAAATACCTAAACCCTTAGGGGAAAGGAAGCTTCTTAACCTTTTTGTTTAAGCCATGTCAAGGTTAAAAGAGTTGTAAATGAACTTGTCCAAAAATTTCATAATGGAGAAATGGCTCTTTCTCAATGCTTCACTTGAAATATCTTTGCAGGGAAGCTGGTAATATTTGGGCAAACCTAACCTCTGTTCTGAGTAATATTATTTGTGTGATACAAAGAAAGATCTGTGCTGAAGTGGGTGAATGACTTATATTTTGAACTAAAAAAAAAGAAGACATTTGCCTCAGCACTTTAGCTCTATATCTGTTACAAATATCTTTCAGGTTGCCTTCAGAATTGTCCAAACATATCAGAACTTAACATGTTTACTATAGTTACTTTTCATATTAACTGTATTCTAATGAAATAAAGGCTTAACTTAGGTGTTATTTTCTGACACTGATGATACTAAAAATATGTTGAACTGTAGTTTAAAGTGTAGCTGAGACTATTTCACTGTGGTGAAAGCAACTTCAAAAAGTATTATTTAATTTACAGATTTAGTTTGCTTTCAAGGTTAATAATTTCATTGTGGAAATGACCTTTTGGAAGAAAAGGTCTAAGATATTAGTCAATATGTGAGGTAAAATACATCTCCCTTCAGTGTGCTATTACTTAAAGGTATGTTACTGTATATTATTCATGTTTTCTAGGTATGCTCTTATATGTCAGCAATGTTTTTCTCACAATGGTATGGCTTTGAAGGAGGAGTTTGAATACATAGGTAAGAGCTAATCTTTTTTTAGACTGTATTACTTGGCTAATGTTTCATAACAAACATGCATCATACTTCATTTTGGTTGCAGCTGAGTACTTAGCTGACATTGTGAAGTACCACTTCATGTGGGAACATTTTTTGGTAACTTATTACTCTGTTTTTTAAGATTTACTTCAAGACTTGGAGAAGTACTTTATTGCAACCTTCAGGTCATGGATTTTATGTGTAGAAAACTATTCAGTAGAAATAAGCTTCCTCCAATACATCCCTGAACATTGCTACTGGCTATGAATGGTTCTCAGAAGGGTTTTATGTTGAGAAACTATCTGACATTAAAGTGTGCCTCTTTTACCAGAACCTAAACTTAAATTTTCCTTTGGCAAGAAGATCTTGGGGACGTATTGGAAAAAGAGTGGGAACAAGCCCTAGGGGCCTATATGTGAATTTATGGCTGACAATAACTTAAGACAGACACAGCTCTTTATTGAACACAGATGTTGTATATTGCCTGCTTTCTACCACAAGTGTAAGCCTGATACTTAAGAAACTAGGGATTCCTAGATAAATTTTCTATTTCATTTTGTTTTGTTTATTTTTATGAGTAAATATACTGCATTGTAAGAATAAGCTAAATGTTTCCTATGAAACCAAAGATAAGTAGTCTATATGTTATCTTAGTTCTTATGAGTTCACAACTCAACTGTACCAGAAACTGCCACTTTTCCCCTTGTCTTGGTGAGAGTGGGGAAAACAAAAAGAGTTATTTAAAGTATTAAGTGATATCCAGTACTTGTGCAAAACAAAACTGCTTTTTCTTAATTAAGCACCACTGGAGCAGAATGCTCCTCAGAAAGCAAAGTGAAACATACCTTGTGGAATTCCTAACATCTCCTAACACTTCCTAACATCAGAGTGTGAGGAAAGTGGTGTCTTAAGGGTAGAGGAAAAAAATAATCTGCCAACTTAATTATTTTGTAGCAAAGAATAGAACAACACCATGTGGCAACATCTGGTGCTACTGAATTGCATTATTTCGTTCATTGTGGTCAAATCTTTCACAGTGTTGGCAGTACTCAGTTCAGCAGAGCTGAAAGCAAGCAGGTTTTTAAAAACCAAATGTCTGCTGAATTTAATAAAGGACTTTTATAGACCAACTTATGTAAATTTGGTGGAGGTGCTGTCTGGTACTGATAGTCACTTAGTTAACTCTGGTTTTAGTATTTTAAACCATCAGAATATAGTGTAGGAATAAAGGTGAAATGTGAAGCTAATTAGTGAGGCTGCTTACTGGGTGTGCTTTGTGGTGTAGCATTTAGATGTGCCTACTGCTTCTTCCTGAATCCTGCAAGAAAAACTCGACCTCAAGCTCCACGACTTCCAGACTTCAGTTTTGAAAAAAGACAAACTACAGAATTGCAATCTGAAACTGAGCCTCTAGAACCTAGAGAGAGAAGGCCCCAGGAGACTCAACAGACAAAAGGTAAGTACTAATCTCATGAAGTCTGCTCTTTTCCAAATGTCTAATGACATTCACAGCTCTCTATTGAGCTAAATTTTCTGGTAAGAATGACAACAGCTGAAGTACTCAAACACTGCTCCAGCAGGGTTCCTGGTGAGGTGATCAGTGACCAGTCTGTCAGTGTTAAAGGCATTTGGTCAATGCCCTTAACATGCTATAACTTTTGATCAACCCCCAGTTGGGTAGGCAATTGGTCTAGATGGTTGTTGTTGGTCCATTCTAATTGAAATAGTACAGTTTATTCTGACTTCATAACAAGCGCAGTTTGTATTTTTTTTCAGTTCTTGTCTCTGCTCCTAGCTTAGGTTGTTGATAGTAGTGTCTTCTTTCCTGTACCCTAAAATTTTTTCATATTTGTCATTATCTTGTGCAAATGATGGCAAAACAAATTTTTTCACTCTAGTGTTGCTGACAAACGGATAGAAAAGGCAATGTAAATTACAGAAATAGTTAAGGAGGGAGTATGTCCCAAAGTAGTTAACTTTCACTGTGTTTGGCAGGTCATTTGATTGAGGTGTGTTGGAATTTCTGCCTTTGTTCCTTTTGCTCTTTTCCTCAGGGCAGGAAAATCTAGTAAAACTGCCTTGTTTAATTTCAGGTAGTTCAAAGACAAATTGTCAATTTTAATTTAACATAGTTCCTTTTGAGACATTTTATAGTCTACAGATACAGTAGGCATCTGGTGTACAGCCAACAGGAAGATGCAGTGTTTTAAAAGACTCCAGAGATCATAGTTTCAGACCAGAGGATCTCCTGTTAGATGTGCTGTTGAGTGCTTGATGGGACTTTATGTTAGTTTTCCTCCAGGATCCCTGCTTAAACTATCAGATAGCGTGCAGTCCTGAGGTTCAGGCTGGAAACACACCAACTGTGGGAAACTGTCAGAGTGTAATAGAGTTCTTCTGCTTGATTATTTTTAACAGGGAGTACAAAATAACATTGGGTGTTACTTTCTGGCATGAGAAGGCCACACAAAACCAGTAGGGAAGTCATATTTAGTGGTGGCAGTCTCTTGGCATGGCCTCATGAGGGTGCATTTTAGTGAAAACTTGCTTTCTTTTCCTGTACTATAGTGCACTCTTAACTCAGTAAAAGTGCTGTTATTGGCATGAAAGTAAGACTGAAATCAACTGGATGAAACTGAGACAATGAAAATATCTCATTTACCCTTAAATCCTGGTGTCATTTTTTTAGCAAGGGGGGGTAGCTTCTTGGACTTTTGAACTTAGAAGATTCTTACAGAAAAAGGCATACTTTGTTACTGAGATCTTTAAATGTGCTTGCTTTCTTCTGTCTGACTCAAGTAGAGAGGTCCTTCAAGAGGGATATTCAACTCTTGGAGGCATGTGCCTCATGGGTTTTTGAGTATTTTTCATTACTACAGGTTTTTAGAGAGAGGCAAGGAGATGTGCTTGCTAATTAATCTGGTATTATCATTGAAAGAAGTTATTATGAACCTATGCCTATAATAGGTCTGAGCTGCTGAGTCTGGCTACAATTGTTGTAAAGAATGTAAGATCTGAAGAATTACTGTGAGATTGCAATTAACCATTTCAGATGTAGGAATGAAAACTGAGATAAGTTGCTTTTTGTGGAAGCCCATATTTCAGCAGAAAAATAGGATGGATTTATTGCAGTAATTATGATTTTTACCAATTTACCTTTAGCAATGAAAATTACTTGGGTTTTTTTCTGATGTGGTCTTGTATTAATGTGCTGCTTTATTTAAAAACAGCAGGAAAAGAAACAGCTGTAAGCTTCATTGTCCAGTTGTCTTTTTCTTATAGGAAGTAGATGGTAAGATTTTGCACAAGAAGCATAAGAAATAAGTGAGTGGTACACAGACTTTTGGTTTTTAATGTTAAATAGCAGATCTTTTCTGAATATTTATTCTCCAAGACGATACAAACCATTCTGTTTTGATAATTACTAAGCAGCCAGAAATAGAGTGTATCTTAGTACTTTACATAGCTCTGAGACATGTCTTGTTGATTTAGAGGAGGCCAGTGCCTGCCTGTGACTTGTCACAAAGGAATCTTTTCTCAATGAGAAAATATTTTCACTAAATCACTTTTTCCACTGGAACTGTAATATGAAACATAACTGCTAACATGCAGTTGGGTTTTATTAATAAATGAACACATTCTTTGATTGTAAGTTTTAAGGTATGAAGCTATCATTAAGGTAGAGCTCTGGGGAAGGTTTTTGTTCACCACAGTGAAATAGCTGCTGTCATAGCAAGAATAGAGACTGTATCTTCACTTACAGATGTAGACAAATATTAACATCAGGAAACCAACTTCACCACAATGCTGGCAACACGGGGGAGTACAACTCTTATCTGTAATTCATTTATACCATAGCTGTGTAGCTCAAGGAAACAGCAAAATAATGTGATAAAGAAATGCTATAAATATTTTTTACCAGTCAGCTACTTTAGCTAATGGGTAGAGCATGAAGCTGAATCTTTTTTCCAGTTGTGTGCTCATGTAGTGACAGGCATGTTACATGCAACTCTTGTGGATAAGAGATCTGAAGAATGCGTATGGGGAGTTCCATTGGCACTGGACTTTGGAATTTTGTTTTAAACCTCTGGAAAAGGAAGTCATCAGCTGTCAGTCTGGTGCAGATTACTGGCACAAACATCATGCTTCCTTATTCAGCAGATTAATTTAGGAAATTTTAGTACCAGAGTGAAGCAATAAACTTCAGCTCTTTTCTTACCTTTCCCATAAATGGCTTGATTTTGATCCCCTCTCCCTCCCATCAAAGGCTATTTGGTTCTCTTACGTTCTTATCTTAAATGTATCAATGTTTGGATTATATTGAAGGAGCCAACAGGAAGCACTTTTAGCCTCTTGATTAATTTTGCCTTGCCATTATTTAGTACTGTTATGCTGTATTCTTGATTCAGGTTTAGCATTTCACAGGATTTTGAAAGAAATTTATTTTCACAGTATTTTGAAAAAAAAAAAAAACCAACTGCGTCAGTCTTTTGTGTTGAATGTCTGGTGCTGATATTTAGAGGTCTTCATTAGATTAAGATTTGAACTTCAGACTTCACCACAGTGGTGAAGCACTTCATGGACCACTTTATGTCATGTCTCTAGATTTGTATGGAATTCCTTGATCGCCTTACTCAAATATTTTTATGATTACTTAATACTGTCACTTGTAAGGATTCTTGGAATACAACAACTGCTAGTATGTTTGAATTATAAAGGCAGGTGCAGAAACTTGGCTTGTTCAACTGAAGGGGTCACAGTATTGATCTCTGCCAGAAATAATGACATTTCAAGTGTGTGCTCATCGTGAGTTCTACCATAAATGGAGCTTGGCTTTGGGCAAGTGTTGCAGAAACCTTTTCTAGGAATAAAACTGATGGGAGACAAAGGACTAATATGTCTAGAACTTGATTTCTCAAGCAGACATAAGTCAGCTCACCTTGACTTTAATAACTTGTAAACAAATTCTTTTGATTTAAAAATGTATTGTGTTTCCAGTCAACCACAGTTCAGTTTTGCTGAACAACTTAAATTGCCTTTTTGGTAGGACATAAAGGGTAGAGGGAATGCTGTGCCATTATCTGACTTGTTTCAAAGGCTTCACAATAGCTTTCTGTGACACCAAAGCCTCAAACAGATGACTGTGAGACACGTGTTCTTTAAAGGCACTTCAGTCATGTGGCACTATATGAAAATCTGTCTTAAAGGGGAACTGTAGTAGTGAAGAATACTTGTTCCAAAGCTGCTTGAAGCTGCACAAGCAGCTTTATTTTAGAGCAATTACACTATTTTTATGAATTCCACTTAATAGATATTTTCTACTTAATTTAATAGTGATGCAGTATTATGATTTCACTGGTTACTCAGTGAAATACTCACTGCAACAAGAGCAAGAGTGGCTGACTTCTCACAGTGTGAAGTGCATATGCTTTCTGAGTACTAAGCACTACGCAGGAGTATTGGGGGGAAAAGCTGCTGTAGCCAGGAGCAGGTTTTCTAAGGTTGCATTGTTGCAGCTCTTAAATATGCAGCAAGTATAGGGCTGTGTTTGCTGTTAAGATCCTGTGGGTGAAACCTCATTCTGTGGTTCAATGATGGATTAAGTATTCCTCATCAAGAACACTCAAATTTTCTTTTGTCATCTTTTAAAGTTTATTGTCAGAACTTTCACTTGTTGGCTGCTGCTCTTACGAAGACTTTATTCATTCACTATTTAAATCAGGTTGACTTCAGGGAAGCTTTCCAGTAGTTGCTGTGTTTAAAATGGAATCACAATATATTTTTAATGAAGACTGATCATGTTTGTGGTTGGAGTTAGCATCACTTACTCTGAATGCCCTGGCTACTCATTTAAGGGACTTACTCTTCAGTTTCTCGTAACTTTCTCAGTCTGCATTATAAGACCAAATTTTTCCATGCAAGTTTGTATTACTATATATTCTGGAGAGTTTCAAGAGTTTCAATTAGTTTACCCAAGAACATAGTGAAGGGAAAATTCATAAAATACCTGACAATTTTTGTTTAAATAAGCAGTGTCTCCATACCTTTTAGTAGAATATAAAAATGAGAGTACTGTCCTGTTCTTTTGCTATAGTTAGAATATGCATTTCTTCAGGTTTTCTCCTTTCCATTAGAAGCTTCTGCTGATGCCTGTGATCGTCCCTGGGTTTTACATCAAAGATGTTATAAATGCTTGACATCCTTCTGATCAGACTGAGCAAACAGTCTCTACTTTCTTTGACTCAAGCCTGAAGTCCAGCAATAAAGGAATGTAACTGAAGTGTGGAGGGATTGGAGCAGGAAAATGCATGAACTTATTCATAGAATTCGAGGCTGAAGAAAAAATGCAGAGATGAGACAAAGAAAACTGACAGTTGGGAGATAAAGATTGAGCACAGACAGAGATGGGATCAAGATGGAAATTAAGGAGCAGGAGGAGAGAGTGGGATGGCTTGGAAAATAACTGGGAACATTCATTTGCTTGGGCAGAAGTACGAGGGTTGAAAAATTTTGTAACAAGAAGCCAGGGCAGGTGTTGAGCAGCCTGTGGTTGACAGAGCAGGGAAAGAATCAGGAGGTGAGTCAGCTACAGACTTGCTAAAATGAAAGATCAAGTCTGAGAAAACGATGGGCTGCTCTGAGCAGTCTGAAATGAAGCCTGGAACTAGCTAGGTAGAGAGGTTTGTGTGGAAAGAGGGGTCTCCAGTTCTTGGTGACAGATGGCTTTTGTACAAGGTCTGCTGGACAGGGGTGTGCAACAGCTTCTGTACTCAGTCATGGGCCAAGAAGCCAGAGCAATGGTTCTAAAACTTTCAGCTCTGCTTGAATTCTGTATCAGCCTGAGGCAGTCTGATTACTTTCAGACTTTCACCCAGCATGTTTTGATCAACATGAACATGTGGCATTTGACTGACACTGTTTTCCTGAGAGGTTGGTATTGGGACCAGTGCTGCTTGGTATCTTTGTCAGGAACGTGGACAGTGGGCTTGAGCACACTTCAGCAGGTTTGCTGGTGGTGCTGAGCTGTGTGGTTCAGGGCAGGGATTCTCTGTGCAGGGCAGGGATTCCATCCAAAAGGACCTTGAGAGGCTGGAGAGGTGGTACTGTGAACCTCATGAAGTTCAACAAGGCCCTGTCTAAGTCTGGATCAAGGCAATCCCAAGCACAAGTACAGGCTGAGCAGAGAATGAATTGAAAGCAGTCCTGAGGAGAAGGATATGAAGACATTGGTTGGCAAGAATCTCAGCATGACCTGGCAATGTGTGATTGCAGCCCAGAAAGCCAACCATGTCCTGCCATTGTATTTGACATCACATATGTTTAATTTTTTTCCTTTCTCTTCCTCCCCACCCCCCCCTAATTATTTTTGTTATAGTCATAACTATCTTAATATGTGGAATTATTATGTTGCTCTAATTTTAACCTAGGGGTTTAACTTTTATTGTGATTCTCCTCCCCATCCCACCAGGGTGGCAGGAGGATGGGTGGGGAGTAAGCAAGTGTCTGGTTTGCAACCCAGTTGCAGGCTGGAGTAAACCACAACAAGGCATAGGAAGGACATTCTGCTTTTGGAGCAAGTCTGGAGGAGGGCCACAAACAGGGTCAGAGGGCTGGAGCACCTGTCTTGTGATGACAGGCTGGGAAGGTTGGAGCTGTACAGTCTGGAGAAGAGGCTTTGGGGAGACCATAGAGCACCTTCCAGGATCTAGAGGGGCCTCAAGAAAGCTGGAGAGGGACATGGTCCAAGGGCATGTAGTGATAGGACAAAGCAGAATGGATAGGAACTGAAAAAGTAGGTTTAGATTAGGTATTGGGAAGAAACTTTTCACTGTGAAGAGGGATGAGACACTGTAACAGGCTGCTTAGAGAAGCTGTGGCTGCCCCATCCCTGGAAGTTTTCAAGGCCCAGTTGGATGGGGCTTTGAGCAACTTGGTCTAGGGGAAGATTGGAATTAGATTGATCTTTAAAGTTGCGTCTAACCCAAACCACTCTATGAAGTTAGAAACATTTGATAAGGCTAACATTTTTCAACCATAACTTCGCATCAATTTTGCACACTGTTCCCCTTCACAGTATGTATTAGTACTGTATATTATTGAGTAATACTAGTCAATGAATCAACTGCCATCAGCAACACCATTCTACAGTACCTTTGTGTCATTTAGTGCAACACTGTGTTCAGTTTTTCAGTGCTTATGCTTACTTCAAAATATGACTCTTACTTCTCATATGCTACCAAAGTCCTGTTGTGAAGCTAGAATATACTTCTTTAGAGGCAGTACTTAAAATAAATGATTTTGTTCTTAAAAATATGCTGGTTATCAAAGAAACTCCCACCCTAGATAAAGAGTAAGTATACCTACTCCTGTGCAACTGTCCTACACTACCCCAGGGAAGACAGAATATGTAATAATTTTCATTGGCTGGTTTGATGTATTTGTTTGGTTTTTTCCCCTTATTATCCGACTCCTTATGTTTAAAGTCGTTTCAATCAAGAAGAATGTTTTAGTTTGTGTACAGATTGAACCCTTATAAAAAAAAAGTTCAACAATTGGTGAAACTGACATTGCCAAAGACAAAGAAACTGAATTGCTATCGTGTTTTTAACATCTCACTTCAGTACACAAGTTTAGAAGGCTTTTGTTGAGGATGAGCATATGCAAGTAATACATAGTATTTTCTTAGTGAGAGCTAAGGTCTTTTCCATAGTATTTTTTCCCTTAAATTTTAATTGTTTTACCTGTGACTGTCTTAGAAAAATCAAAGTTTTTATGGGTTGAGAACATCATGCAGTTACTAGTCAAAACCTGTGCGCAATTGCAGAATGTTTCATTTGCTTTATAAGAATATTAGCTGCCACTTAATTTCTGCAAATGGCTATTTTGTCATTTTTCTTTTTACAGAATCTGAGGATGATGGGGCCCAGCTCGTTGAGACAAATGACACAGATGATAAAGCACCAAGTTCTGAGCATCTAAATGATAAGCTAGCTGAAGAAGTTGAAAAAGAAGCAGAAAACATTTCAACAACCGAAGAGGCTATTTCAGAGTCTGCTTCAGCTGAACAAAGTGAAGAATCTTTAATAAAAGCAGAATAAAATACTTCAAGTGCCTTCTGTAGCTAGTTTTTAGCTTTGTTCATGCCTGTTGTTACTATTCAGGTGAGCTTTTTTTAATGGTACAACTTAAAAATCTTGCTTGGGCTTAAACTGCCTCAACTGCCACAGTGTGTCAAAGCTATGTGTAGAAGTGGGTATTGTAAATTCAGCATGTGTCTTTAAGTTAACACATAGAATGTGTAGTTGGTTGAAGTCTAACAGTTGTAGCCCTCGTTCAGTTTGCATATTTAAAAACTTCAAAGTACAAGCTTTGCTGAGGGTGACTTACAATTAGACATCTCTTTAGCTGTCACACATTAAGAGCAATTACTGGTGGTAATTGACCTAACAGGTTTGGTCTAGTGAACTTAAGATGCTTTTTAATGCTGCCCTGTTAAAATGGATTGAGTACACGTTTAATACACAGATGTTTACAAGCTACAGTGTCATCCGACATTTGACTTAAGCATATGGAAGTGTCAATGCAGTGGTGTTAATATTATTCATTGTCTAACTTCTTGACAGAATTCAGTTAAATGGCACTTGGATAAATGGCATCACCTTTGGTGTTTGCATTGCAGATGAACCAGAGGCACCTACATGCAAAACTGTTTTGTGTTTACATGAAATATAAGAAGTCTCTGCACTTGATTGTACTTGAATACAAAGCACTATTTATACCTGTACTATAATGACAAGATATAAGTGAATTTTGTGCCTTTGTGTATTTTGTTAAAGGAAAATAAAGACATCTAGCAGCAATACTTGCTTTGTGATTCCTAAAACTGAAGAGAATTCCTGTTCTGCTGTATGCAGCTATTCTACAGTTACTTTGTGCAACTTCAGAAGGACTGTGCCACCTTAAAAGGAGCATGTCTATTTGTAGCTAAGGTGGCTTTGATAGAATAGAAATGGGTCCCTGATGAAAAGGGGAAGTGCATGTGAATTTGCCAAAAGGCTTTACTAACTGTACCTAAAGCTAGTTGATACTATTTAATGTTACAATTGCAATGAATATTTGCTGCTGGATTACTGAAAATGTAATTTTTTAAATTGCATTGCTTTTTAAGATAAGGACATTTGTTACACATTTCCTGTTAAATGTAACAGCTGGGATCCTGGATTGGAAGTTTTCTGGTGTCTGTGAGGTACCTAAGTCAATCAGATTTTTTTAGAAATAAATGCTGAACATATGTGACTTGGTTGACTTAGTAATTTTTCGATAAAAGTTTTATTTTGTACAGTGTTGTGTACTTCACTACAGAGAGAGGCAAATTTCAAAACCATTTTTAATCTAATGTCTTGGTTCCAAAGGGAAGTGTTTTTTACACTGTAAAGACAATAAAACCCCTCAGTCTTAGCAGTTTGAGAGTCCTCTACAAGAAAAGCATGTTTCTCAATGTAACCTTAGTATCAATGTCTTTATACAAGACATAATTATTACACTAACAACAGCAGTTAATTTTCTTTCTCAGCTACATGCTTTATTTTCTGATTCTTTGGGGATAGTTTAGAAGCTCAGCCTCGCATCAGTCAGAAACAAGTGTGGTCTGTGTTTAGATTAAGAAGGAATTTTTTTCTGTTTTACTATATTAATTGCAATTAATATTTTATTTAGCAGTCTTAATAGACAGAATGTAGGCCTGTGATTAAATGAGTACTCATAGGTGTTTGTCTATATTTACATGAACAATTAGCAAGTGGGCATTTTATGTGTGACTATCTTAGTTGGGAATACAAAGAAAATAGTCCCTTTTCAGGACATGTTTTACAGTATGAGAAAAGTACAGGGTACAAAGGGATAGGGGAATTAACTCTTTAATACTTTCAGAGAATATATTTTAGATTACAGAATTTATTTTAAATGGAAACAATTTTGCCTGAAAGGTGGCAAATCTTACTTATTTTTTTGTAGGTTGCTAATCTCTACACTGCATTTTGTGCCTCACTGATTTATCTGCTTAAAGGCTTATTTTTTTGGAGAGAAAACAAATGACAGACCATGTGAGTAATTCAGCACAGTAAATTGTTGGATATACTTACAGTATGAGTGCTAAAAAGAAATAAAATTTAATATCCTGATCCATCATATGGGAGATGAAAGCATGAATTGCTGTCAGTTCAGAACTTAAGGTTACTCTAGGTACAGATGTTACTTCCTTTAAAAAATCTGCATCTGAAGTGTCTGGTCTTTTGTAGAGTAATTTCAGGTCCTTTCCATGACAAGCAGGGGCTGAGCTGTAATGTGTGTAATATCTATAGAATTGACTGAGAAAACTTGATATTGGACCTACATATTAAAAATATTTTAGCCTGGAACATGTATATTTTCACATGTCCTGCTTTTGCCAAAGAAACTGATGTTTTTAGGATTTTGGCAGTATGAACTATTTTGTGAAAAAAGGTATTTGGAGGGGTTGGGGTGGGCAATTATTTCTCCCAAGATTCTTAAATGTGACATGAGAAACTTTCCACAGAAGTGATTGGTACTTTTTGTTTAATATATCACTGAATATATCAAATATATCAAGTAGAGACAGTCAACCTGATGTGAAAACAAATACTTTTTAGAATGTGAAAACCTGCTTTGTGACCTAAAAATACCTACAACCTTTGAGCACAGGAAGATTTAGCTCTGTTTTAAGTGCATGGTAGAATTGTCCTAAAAGACTTAAAAAGTGTATGAGCAGTTGTTTTCATTAACTGCTTCAAAAGGCTTGAAGATTATGTAAAGGATGTCCTAGAATTTTGGTAGAGAAAAATCTATTTTAAACTTTTTAATTTTTCAGGGTTTTAAAGCAGCTCTAGTAAATGAGGGCACAGGGTTAATCTGTGGGTGAATTCAGGCTCATGATGATACATATGACCATTATGGACTGAGCTTTTCTCATTTTACAGTAAGCATTCACATGTTACTCCTGCCAAGTGTGGGTGCCCAGTCCTGATACGAATATGGGAAGAGGATTCTGTTTCTGCAGCAGTTGCTTCTTGGCTTCTGTGTACTGTGACTGTGGCAATAGTAAAAGGCACCTGTCCAACAGGAATTGAATCCAAAAGTATCTGTAAATGAACAGCAGTAGCCACACTTAGTCATGTCTTTGTAACACCAAAAAAACCTTGGAAGTAGGAGTGTGTTGACAAAAAAAGTACAGTAATTGTCATGTTTAATCCAGTTGCAATTTGACTCTTAAGAATGAGGAAATAGAAGAAAGTAGAGGGAAAAAAAATTAAAGAAGTACTGTGGTTCCATATTTTGTTGTCTTCTGACGTCTTGGCATGTACTCAAACCTCAATTTTTTCAGAAGTACTCAGAGATTTTTCACAGGACTAGACTTCTACAATGTCATAGGAGCCCCCTTTCTTTCTGTGGCCAGGATGAAAAGGAAAATTGAGTGGGATAGTGAAGTAATGCGTAGCAAGCTTGTTGATGTAGTGTTTTTATTGACTCTGGAATATTGTGAATAACTGTAGAAATGTCCTTTTATTCACTTAGGGTTTATAAACTGGGGAGGAGTTATCTTGACTGTGTAAAAATTGTCACAAGAGACAAATGAGTGTTCTACTTCAAAATAAATTGAAATGAGGTGGTCAGATTTACATTTTACTTTAGAAGTGAGTTAACAAAGGCAATAGTATTTTGAATTCTAATACCTCTTCTAAAGGAGAACACAATTGATTTTCCTTGGACAATTTGAATTAAAACATTAGGTGGATTCTTGGTATGGTGATTTCTCAAGAAATCTGTTTAGCCTCCATGCAGGAAAGAGACGTTCCCAAGGAATGGAAAATGAAGGTAATGCAAAAGTTGATGGTTTAGGAATGGTCTAGAGATTTTCAAAAGCAAGTGACTATGGGTGGGTATGGTTGGCTTGAAGTTAAGATTGAACCCCATGTGTTGCATGAGTAGAAGCCAATGGAAGGACTTAATGATGGAGTGAAACAGTTGGGGGAGAGAAGGAATAGTGTTTTTTTTCTTTTAGAACCAAATCTTAACCAAGAGATAAGAAAGATGAGCTTGAAGAGATTTTTTCAGAAAATGTGGTACGATTTGGCTGTTACCACATGGCAATACATAACTCAGGTTACTGTCATGTTCCTATGTCAGAAATAATAAGGATGGAATTGACAAGGAATCTTATTAGAGAATTTAGTTTGCTTTTTGGAGTTAATTCCAGAATAAGTATATGACAAAAACTTGATAGAAAAAAAGCTGTCTAGCTATTATGAGAGACTTGCAAAGTGTTTTAACCTAGAGGCTGGGGAGAAACACTTCTTTGTTGGTATATGGTTCTGAACTTAGCAATGTTTGTGCACTTGTGGTTTTGTGGTGCTGGAGGAGTGAGAAGGCTTGGGGAAACTCATTATTCAGTAGCTAAGTCTGCTATTAAAAACTTTACAAAAATTAAAGGCTTTTTAAGTCTAAACACATTCACTACAGGAGTACTGGATGTAAAGAAGTTTTAAATAAGCTACTTCTCCGTATTTATTCTGCTTCTGGAGTGAGGTTTTGTTAGGTATTCTACAATGAGGAAAACTGTTGGTGGGGCAAGGGATGTCCTGTCTGTGAATGTTGCACTAGAACAATAACCTTGAAGATTCATTTTGTGGCTTTGGCAAATAATAATTTGACCAGTTCCCTGAGTGTTCTCATGCAAAATCTTTAGGCCTTCATTTCCTTCCATGTCTTACAGACTGTTTTTGGTTTAGTTTGTTTTTTTTTTCCCTAATCTCTCTTAAGAGGTTCTTTCCTGTCCAGTCATGTGGTTGAAAGTTAATGCCTCAGATGTCAGCATTTCATGTTTCAGTTCCCTTCTAGAATTGGTAAAATGTAACCCTGTCCAGATTTCTGGTGTAGTGAGCCTCTGAAAGAGACTGTACAGAACACATATCCTTAATACAGGCTAATTTAAAAAAAGGCTGCAGATACATCAAGTGCATAAACATTAGGAGGAGAGTAAGTTTTCCAGGAATAAAGACTGGAAGTTTGAAAGTTCCTAATAATTTGGGCAAATAGCCTTGCAGGAGGGATTAGATTTAAAATGAGAGGGCAATAAAAGATTGCTCTATGACTAGTGGATTGTGTTTGATTGATGGCATGTAATTTCTTATAATTGCTTAAGAATGTATTTAATGGCAGTATATGGGTGACAGAGATTTTTGGTGGTTGTCAGAAAGTTTTGATTCACTGGCAGGAAAATGTGCATGAAATCATTACTGGTCTTTGGCAGTGCTTCTCTCTTCCATGGTGTGGTCTTTAGGTGGAATTCATATATCTCAGGTTTGTGGAAGGTGTTGAAGGCAAGGAATTACAGCTGGTGGGGTTGACTGGCTCCAGATCCTGGTGTATAGTCATGCACCAATGTTTCTGTCAGAGGACAGACTGTAAACTTCCATCAGAAATGTGTCCTAGTTGAGCTTGTCTGGTAGTCTGAAATTCAGTGTACTTCCTGCTTTGGGTCCTTGGCCTTTGTAGGAAAAGAATGGCATCCTGAGTAGGTGGGAATTCTAGCCTTGGATTTTTACTAGAGGTTTGTTTACACAACAAATAGGATAAGCTCTAATGGTGTTTAACAATGGGAACTGCTACCCCCCAGCATTTAAAAAAATAAGAAATTGAGTTGTCCCTTAAGATTGCGAGTCTCAAGGAATTCGACTTCACCGTTGCTTTTGATTTGTGGGCTTCTCTGGGGTCTTGTCAGGTCACATTCAATCTTTTCTCTGAAAGAATAACGATTCTGTGATTCTATGAAGAATAAGACCTAGAGAAGTATATGATAGGCAGGATAGTGAGAAGAGCTTTAAAATGAAATGTATTGATTATACAATAATTTGTTCCCAAACCATGGGGTTTTGAGATTAAAGCAAACACTTGAAAGATTCTCAGTAGATTATTTAACTTTGCAGCAGTGAAAAATCTAAAGCACTGTATCATAATATAACTTTCAAGGTTGCATAAAATCAATTTGATCATGACTTAAATTTTTGGGTAGAAGGGGATGTCCTGACCAAGTCTTGGCAATAAAGCTATTTCAGGACTGCCACTGTAGGTACCTAACACTACTGCTAGGATTTTCAGTGAACAATTACTAATGTTTTTCAGGAGGGCTTCATAAGCCTTTGCTACTGTGAAATCATGTATTCTCCTTCTGTTGTGTGACAAAAATAATTTGCAAAAGGGAGATTGCAACTGCCAGAGAAGAATACATGCAGCAAAATCCCAAGATATTCAGATATAGGAGAAAATAAGGGGTACAGATACTGGAGAGCTGACAATTTTGGGTGTTCAATTTGTAAATTCAAAGTCATCTCTAAATTTGTAAACTTATATTGAAATAATCATTCTTTCTCTCTTTCTCTCTCCATTTTGCTGCCGCAATGAAAATAGAGAAGCTGGATTTGTAGAAAACTCAAGCAACAAAGACCTTCCAGCTCTTCTCAAGTGGTTTGCCCTCTAATTCCTTGCATCACTTCAAGGAGTTCTGCTCCATTGATGAAACTTAATTTTTGACTTGTTCAGCACTCAAAAACATTTTACAAAACCACCAAGAAAATTCCTTTTTAAGAAAACTGGTTTGAATTATGTTTTAAAGGAAATGTGAAAGTTATTTCTTTAGGAATGTTTGTACTTGCATTTTTTGTATAGTGAGCTTTTATTTAAACAGGAGTACCTGTATATTTATAGATGCTATTGTTGTAATAGCCTTGTTGCATTAGTAAAGGGTATGTTTGTTTATGTACTATAAATATTATCTTTAATCAGAAATATTATCTTTAATCATTCTAATCCTAGCTGTAGCCTTGACTATACATCACCTGCAGTTGAAATTCCATTAAAATCAATGGCAAAAACATTAATTAGTGTGAATTCTTAGGCTCTAATAGACTTCCTGAAATGTCTGTCTTAGCTTTTCTGCTTGTAATTGAGAAGATATTTGAACTTGTGCTCCCCTTTTGAAATTTACTATTTTACCAAATGAAGCAAATTTTAAAGCATATGAAATGAAATTTTATAGCTTGTTATTTGAATATATACTGTCTTTGCTGTGTATCTAACTTCTTGAGGAAAAAACTGATCATGAAAAAGCTATTTATTTGCCTGAGCTTAATTGATGATTTGAGGTGATAATTCTGTTTGATAGTTCCTTCTGTGCTGGCTGTACTTAATCAACTTGAGTTTTGTAGTTATCTGGGTATTTTTGAGGACCCCATATGTTACCAAACAAGGATGAGGGGGCCCCTACCTCTTTAATGCAGCCCCTGCCCCCCAGTTGGACTGGCATATGTAGGACAAGAAAGTTGTTCAAGGTTGAGTAGTTTCTGATAGGACCCATTTGTCTGTGCTACAGCCAATTGTGAGAACTCCTGGCTCATGGCATGAGCAGCCAGCTCTCCACCCTCAAAGGTCAGCCTGGCACAGGACTGCAAAATTTTGTGTGTGCTGAAGTAGAGGCAAGAAAACCTGCCTTGACTCAGGACTGAAAATATGTGGCAGCTTCAGAGAGAATTGTGGAGTTGTGAAGGTGCTGACTTTGGCCCACGATTCCATAGATGTTTCAGGGTGGGTATTGCAGCTTTTATTGTATCTAAATGGTGATTTATGTCCTTATTCCTCCATTATTGTCCACAAGGTACTGCCCTGTGTCACAGGCCTGTATTACCTAGCTTTTTCAGACTGTTTCATTTTCATTAGCGCAGCTGCTTTAGCTTGTGATCAGTGTACTGCACCTCATTGATAATCTAAGAGGGTATTAGATGCACAGAAGTGACACGTAACCCTGTCAGTCTGGCTTGATTGACCCCTCAGCTTCCCAAACATGGGTTCCTTTTTTTTTTTTTTTAAATCCAAGTTAGCCTGCATCCATTTTCACACAGATTCCGGGCAGTTTAAAGGTTGGTCGGATTCGAATATTGCTCTTTCAAATTTGATAATGTATGAGTACAGAACTGTGACCTTTGATACGTAGTAATACATCAACATGACACGAGCAGTAAGTGCAGCAATTACCTTTACTACACTTCAGATTGTGTTTTAGTTCTCATCTTGTATGCAATTATTTCAGGAAAAAAGGAATGCCTTTAAGTTAAATATTTTTTGCAAATAGCATAAGTGCAGAAATTAATCTCTGGGGACTTTCTGATTTACAGGTAAATGTTTTCAAATGAATCTTGGCTTTTAAATTAACATTGTTTTAGTGGTAGAAAGGAGTCTGGTGCCATCGGCTTTTACAATACTTTTATTTTCTGAAATAGTTTCTTTAAACATTTTTGTTGTATTCTAATATAATCTAAATTTCATATTCTAGTTTATGGCCAAAGCCTGATCCTGCAGGCAGTTGAGATGTCACTGTGTTCATGTTGCTCCCATGATAATACTCATGAGTTGGTTATGTGCATGGTAATCATGCAAGTTTACATGCTTTTAGGTGCCTTTCAGAACATCAGAGCATCTCAGACGTGCATCACATACTGATTTAAGAGGCTGTTTTTAGATGCCCCAACAATGTTTCATCTTTATCCTGAGCAGATCAAAATGCATTTGGTTTATTTCCAGATGTTCTTTCTCACTTGTTGTCATAAATTGTTTGGATAATGACAGTGCACAAGCACTACCTGGTAGTGCTATAAAAACACAAATCAGTACTCCTTGCCAAAGAGCATAAGGCCTTGAGAGGACTGATAGCAATTGTGGTGTCTGTTCTGTGAGCTAAGAATCAGAATAAAATTACTGTGTCATTCTGAGCAAGCAATTGAATAACCATTGGATAGTGACTCTGTCAGTGTTGTCTGTCACAACCTAAACTCAAAGGGATAATTTGAAGTAGGACTTCATGTTCTTGTAAAAGACCTGCCTCCTCAGCAGCCAAGCACTAAGTGGTGTTGGTGTGCCAGAGTTATGCACTGAACTTTAATTCAGGAACTGGGGAAGTGCTTATTTTGTTTTATATTGAGGTAAAATCAACACTTTTTGGAATGGCATTCTTTAAACTGTCAAAAATATAAACGCTTAGTCCCCAGAACCATTTGGCTGTTCTGGGGCACAGGAGGCAGCTGATCCCAGTGGCTGATGTGGAATAGGGACTGAAAGGAGCCACTCCTTCCAAACCTACCATGAGCAGAGAGGGTGCTTTTGCTAGGCTGGCTTTGTCTTTTAATTCTTGCCTGTGGAGGCTGCTCACTTACTGCACATGTGCCCTTGTTATAGATTGGTAAAACTGAAAACTATTCTAATGCAATTGAAGGAAAAGTGTCATTTTTTTGCTCACTGTTTTCTAGCAAGTAGCTATTGTGGTGTTGTTTGTCCCCAGGGAGTAAAATCAAAACAAATTTATTAGATCACCATATAAATTGCTCCTAAGCAAGCTCTTGACCATACAAATTGTTTTGCAAAGCCATAAGGATGGTGCTACCTCGGGACAACGTGCAACCGTGGTTTTGCTTTGTTTCTTGTTGCTTTTGCCCTGTGCCACTTAAGGGCACTTGGGCCTTTAATTCCTTTGTTGGGTTGGGTTTTTTTACTGCTATTAAATTTTAAATGTTAACAACCAGTAGTAACTTTGGAAAAAAACCACCCAGTCCCCTTTTCTGCAGTGTTTTCCTTTAAAAAATGTAAATACTGTATATGTGGAAGTCTTGGGTCTATGCTGCTGACTTAGCAGGTGATGACAGCTCAGTGGGGGAGTTTGTTTTTCAGCTGGGGCTCCGTGTTTGTAGAAAGTTCCTTAGGCTGAAAGGCTGCCCTTGTGCAGGTAGGTGACTCTGGGTAGAGAAGTGAATTTGTTACTTGACTAGAAGTAATAAGGGGATAGCAATGGCAACTACTCTTTGCATGTCATTATTTGTTGATTGTTATTTGCTCATGCTGAGTTTATTATTTCTGGTAACAACTTTGGCTTCTTTAATTTTCTATATTGTATCTTATTAACCATTTTTTGAAAAAGAGCTGACAACACTGGTATTCCCCAACAGTACGATCTTTTTTATAGTATCTATAAAATATTTCCTTTCATATTTTAGAGAAGGGGGTGAAGGTAATATTTTTTCCATGATTCATACTATAGCAGTATGACTAGAAGTATTTATTTTTCAGAAATGCTAGGATTTTTGTTTGTTTCAGCTATTTGCCTAGATCTGTGTGATTTTGGGGCTTTTTAAAAAATGGTGAATGATAGCCTGGTTGCAGAATGTATTTTCTTTTTAAGGCTTATCTTAAAAGAAAAGACCTAGCAGGTTGCAATGGTAAAATCCTCCTGGAAGGAATTGGTTGAATTATTGAAGAAATGGTAGGCAGCTGAAATTATGGACACTTAATGGAAAGTACTTGGCTAAGACTGTGCACAACATCTTGTGAATACTCCTGATACATCATAATAAGGCATTATGTTTGTCTAGTCAGCAAGTCTGATCTATTTGATTTTAAATCTCAGATTGTGAGATTAATCTCTGATTCTGAGTAAGTGTAATGATTCTGAGAACTGGAATATTGTTTGCTATTGTGAACAGTACTGGAGGAGTCTCAGAATGTATAATGTAATAGATGCAATTTTATTTGATTTTTTTTTCCCTAGGCCAATTTAATTTTGATTTATTTGCCTCATTAACCCAGGAATTCAGAAAATTGAATGCTACCTGAGTGAGGTATTATTAACACTAGTGAAATATCTTCAAATTCACTTCATGCTTATAAATTAGTCTTTTGAAAGCATTTTAAAGGCATAATGATGCTGTAGTGAAAATGTACAGCATCATTTAAAAATTGCAAAATGCTTATTTGATTTCAGAAATAAGACTTGGTCACCTGACTTAAATATATACTGATCTATTATTTATGCTTTGAAAATAGAGCTGATAAAAAGCATAAGTGTTCTTGATATTATATTTTGTCATATCTAGCTAAAAGGATTGAAATCCAGAGAAACAATTTTCTGAAGAAATGAAATAGGATGCCCTCCTGAACCCCTGGGGAAAATAGCCTCTCTTTTTGCTCAGAATATGAAGCAGTAAAACAGTATAAGTAAAACAGACAGCCCATGTCACATTCCTATTTGTACAGTCTGGAATGATGTTTTAAAAACATTTTCTAGTTATTTTTGATAAATAAATGGCACAAATAACATCTGCAAACCAACCCTGCTGATGTAAGATTTTTCAGATTTGTTTGTCAGTGAAAATTCAGAAAATTGCCTTGCAGAACTTAAGTTTTATAACTCCCAGAAATATGCATACCAAATGTGTAAGAATATATTTTGTTCTCTTTTGCCTTTCCTTGGAGAAACTAATGCTGATTCTCCATTATCTTTGCTTTTGGGCTTAGAAGATAGCTTGGTAAAAATACAGGATATCAAAAAGCTCAGCTGCTAAACACATGTTTATGAAGTGTTAACTAGCTGTAAGTTCATATTCATAGTGGAGCATCCAGCTATGTATTTGGAGTAGTGTATTCTGGTTAAAGCTCTGAGATTTCCCCCTGAGCCAGTACTGCTGCACTGAAAACTTGGCTTAGTGCTTGTAAGATCCTTGCACAGGTGCTGCTCCCACCTCTGGTCAGGGTGTGTCCAGGACAGATGTGGGTTGTCTGGCTGTTGCTCTCTTCGGCTTCTGCCAAAGGCTGCTGCACTGGGGCTGAAGGGAAGGTCCTCCAAATATTGTGGCTTTCAGAAATGCACTCTTCAGTTCAAGGATGCTGCTGCCACTCTAATTTCCATCACTGGCATAATAGCTGAGATGGAAAAACTTCCCTTGGGCGGCAGGATTGAGAAACCTGATGTCATGGCTCTACCAATGCCTGGTTACCCAGGACTGGCTGAGGAAGGTGTGTCTGTGCATCTTCCAAAACATGGCTTGTTGGGGTGGTGTCCTTTCAGCTGCATTTGAGTAATAAATGTCTTATGACTGTTGGTATGCTTTGGACTTTAGTGCTCTGAAGAGTTGGTTAAAATCAGCTTTAAATTTATTTTTGTAAGGATTCTCAGTCAAT